>NC_048291.1:7805373-8105373 GCF_009762535.1 Notolabrus celidotus
ATTTCAGCCAGAGTTGATTAACAATAAGACATAAGGCTGATTTCATGGCCTATCAGTCGAAGCTTACACTGACTGACATAAGATCCAAACTTCTTTTGGCAGACAGAAACCTTGAGCAGAACCAGATTCATGTTGAAAATAAATCTGCTGAGACTGAAAGATGATACAAGTGATTCATGACCAACAGAGAGAGTGGGACAGGGGAAACTGGAGTGTGTAGAGCAAGCGTCCAATGAATGTGATCTCTGTGAGCCACAGGGAGAACTTAGATGTATGAAAGTGAAGCGCAGCCAATACAGTAACTTTTATTTTATGTTCCCAATTCATAACAAATGTCATCTGAAGACACTTGCCATGAAGAGCAGATGCAACCTGTGCACTTTGTTATTAATAATAAAGACCCATCATGAAGTCGCAGAGTACACTGCAGCATTTAGCAAGCTACAGGAGCAAGATTTCCTTTAGCAGGCAGAAACCTTGAGCAGAACCAGACTCATGTTGAAAAGAAATCTTGGCAGGCGTTCAGCGAATGTGATATCTGTGAGCCACTTGGAGAACTTACTGAAGATGTATGAAATAGAAGTAGCCAACATGGCCGTCGACAAAAAGCTGATTGGAAGCAGAGACATTCCCCATCCAGCTGATTTATACATCAGGCTCCCCAAAGTTTAGGGCTTTTATTCAGAGCTAGCTTTCTTTAATAAAATAGGTTCAAACCGAGAAAGCAGCACCAGCTCCAGGATATGTATAAGCTTCATTAAAGCTGGGGTTGTTAATCAGATTTAGATACACTTTTTGTTATACTGGTTAAAATGATCTTTATGTCCCGATGGCAATCAATACATAATGTGTTCTTAAAAAAGAGTGAGAAAAAGGCGTTATCTACAGCCGGAGTAAACCTGGGAAAACACCAACCAATCCCTGCCATCAGGAGCCAAAATATGAAACCAATCAAGTCCCATCCTGCCGTTCTGCCCGCCTCCTGCACATACATTTCATGTTTGTTTATGTTTTTAACTTTCACTATGATAATGTTTTGGTGTTTTCTTACCGCTGAGTGAGACATGAGTTGATGTAGTGCAAAACATAAACGATGTGCTGAGGACCGATTTTGAATCAGTCACGATCATATGGTGGTGAATCAGTGGCACTTGTGCATGTGAGCGGGGGCGTCGTTTTGGAGGAGCTCTGAGGGGAGGGGTTAGACGGAGTCCTGAGGAAACGCTACATTCAAATTCATGCTAGTTTTCGGTGACTACCAACCCTAGCTTTAAAGGACAGATACAGAGTATGGTCGTGATGGAAAAGTGATCGAAAAAGATAAGTTTCCATCAAAGTATTAAACCACACAGCTGAGGTGTTGTCTATCTTTAAAGCTCCTGTGAGGAACATTCTGTTTGTGTCAATGTTGGCGCCCCCTGTGGTCAAAGTCAAATCCTTCATATTTTTGTTGATCTTGTTCTGTACATGATTAAACTGTGTTTTCTAACAAAAATAGCAACATGTTTCTTTTAACAGTCAAATGTATCACTCATCATGAATATCGACTGTGGGAGAAGTGTAACAACGTTTTTCTTCATCATGCTATTAGCTGCATTGTCTGACTCCTACCCCCTAACAGTACTTAAAGCCATTACAAATGACAATAAAAAAATGTAAATCTTTACGCAAATGGTCTAGTGTACTTTTGTAGTCTGTTTTATAACTAGCTAAAAACTCCTCACAGGAGCTTTAATAAAAGATTGTAAGAGATAAGAAATACTTCATAGGAGAAACATCTAAACCTTATAAGAGACATAACAAGAGTATGATGCCTTCTCTGGAGTTCACATCAGTCCTGAATAAACTGGTTGGTTCCTTCAACTCGAGCATGCTGACCAGCACTGCATGGACTAACACATGGCAGGGGAGAAGCATGTAAACTCCAAATGCCAAGTTTCTACAGTGACATGGTGAGAGGGAGGGGGAGGACGAGCGCTGAGCAGTGAGCAATAGTTCACTAGATGTGGGATACAGAGTGGGATCTGCAGCAGAAAGAGATCAGATAGCAGATCTACTAAGAAAGTGTGAGACTGCCGGCTGCACATGACTCTAAAATAAGCTTTGAGGAATTGATTTTTTGATTGGAGAGGACCCTGAGGGCCACGTGAGCCCTACACACATTTAATTTGGATAGCTGTGATCAAGTTGTTGTGCTATTTCGGGGGTCAAAATAACCACTTCAGTGCTTTTTCCAACCCTTGTCTGTCTCTGATCAGCTGGATATCAATTGAGCAGTAACTTTGGAAGACTCGACAGAAGGTGTGATTGTAATGCTCTTCATATTGAGGGTGGAAAGAGACGCGCTGAAACTCAGAGGCATAGACATGATGGTGCACCGTGGCTGTTCCCTTTTCTGCCTCAGGAGAGTAGAGTGGTTCCACCCGTAACGAAGGAGAAGAATTAAAGGAAGCCTGAGGGGAAACATGCAGCAGTGTGGTTAAAAGAATTGGAGGATCTTAAAGGAAACCAAAGTTGAAATCACGTTTGTTGGGGCTCCTTTCACAAAAGGTAAGTGATTTGTGACTAAATGTAATCCTGGAGCTAACATTCATCATACATTCTGTAACTTGTGGATTTCTCAATTTCTTCTAAATACATTTGAAGTGAGAACAGTTTCATTCTGTAGCAGACAAACAGACCAATCTGTACTCTCAGATAGCAGCCTGGCAGGCAGAGTGTAGCTCCTCTGAGAGCTGTGGAGCTGTCACACAGAATATCAGATATTAATATCTTTGGACACTCAACAGCCTGGCTCCTAGCAACTAGAGCTTTGAGGAACAGCAATTATGGTACAAAACACTCACAGGCGTATGCATCTACAAACTCTTATCCCAGGAAAAAAAATATTTTGAATGAAATTATCATTCAGAAATCTGAGCGCTAAACTTGTAGAATTCAGCCTGAAGCTTTTAAAAAAAAGTCTTGACTGCTATCACCACAAAAAGTGTAAACATAGTCATTATCCTCTTTATAAATAAGCGTATGTTATTCTCCGTCCTGCAGTGTTTGTTGGGTATATTTGTGTGGTAGGAAGACGACTACAGCAGCCTTTTGCAAGTTTTGAATAAAGATTAAATCCCTTTTGCTTTATGGCTTTATGTCTGAAGCAACAAGGTTCAGTATTTGTTTTTTCTCTCAGTTTGATCTCTTAAAAAAATAAAAGTGGACTCGTTCTACAGTGTTCTCTTATGATTGTCTTAAAATATTACCAATGTAACAACATAAATGGAACCTGGGTAATAATTTAAGTATAAAAGTCCCCCTGGCCTGATCTTTAGCTGACATAATGTCTTCTCGTCCCCTCAAGTCTGCAGCGATGGTGAAGCAGCATCGTATTTTATGACTTCAAATGAGCAAAGTTCCACCAGAGTCAGTGAGATTATCCTATAAAATAACACACATAGACATGGAGTAGTTATACATCATACACACCATCTCTCATACCAGCTGAAAGAGATACCCCACAGTGTTCATCAAAGCCCCTTGGAGGAGTTTTTAGCTGCTTATATACCAGTATGACTCAAAAATGCAAACCAGACCAACAGGTAGAAGACTGATTATAACCATACAGTTATTTTTAACATGTGTTAGCACCATCAGCTGGTTGGTGTCGGGCAAAGTGACGAACAGCATGCTGCAGAAACAGACTTTGTTGACATTTCCCAGAGCAAAGATTCACAGTGAGTGATATATTTAACTGCTACGAGACAGGAGGAGGAGATTTTACATCACTTACGTGTAGAGGACAAGATCAGCAAAAGAGAAGAGAGAGGAACCCCTTTGTCAACGGGGTGATGCATGTGTGTGTGTGTTCTCCTCCCACAGTCCAAGCATGTGCTTGTTAGGTTAATTGGTGATTCTAAATTGCCTGTAGCTGTGAATGGTTGTCTGTGATTGACTGATGACATGTGCAGGGTGTACCCTGCCTCTCATTTCAAAGTAGATGCGATTGACTGCACCTGAAAGAGGTAGCATAGATAATGGTTTAATTTGTGGTGAATGAAGCCTTCACATTATGGTGATACTCTAATAGTTGCTCCTACAGCCACTGTGCCTTTCAGTGAGGTGTTGTTCCTAAAGCTCAGTGACAATTGGATTTCCCTCAAATTGAACACACATGCGCACAAAAGCTTTTGCCAACAGTTTAAAATCAAATTTAAATTTTTTGAAAAATTATTGTCAGTGAAAAAATGATCTGCAAGAAAAAAAAATCACCAGCTGTATCGCCACGCAGCATAGTGATTGTTCACATTTCTCACACTGGTGTTAGACTATAATTTAAATATAATTTTATTTGAGCAGCAGGTCTCTGCTCTGGGGTTACATTCAGCTTATTTGTTGATGTTTTTTCCCAAGTGAAAATGTTGTGCTATCAGGTAGGATTTTTATTGTATGTATGCAAGTCAAGTACAACATGGCAGGAACACCCAAAATATTTGAGTCTACAGTCCACTATTGTAGATAGATGCCTTGGTTGATTTCACTTTCTTTCATGCAGAGGAAGATAAAAAAAAAGAAGTTTTAGTGGGACTTTAAAAATCATTCTCAAAGTTCACATCTCAACAAGATCAGAGACATGTAACACCAAATCTTGCTATAATTGACTTGAAAAAATTAGCTAATTTATGTGCTTGCATCGTTGTCAAATGAAAAATGCACCTCTGCAATTATTTCACCATCTGAATATTCTGAAAGCAGCAGTTGGGACTAATGAGCATAATAAACACTTTATGCCTGTTTACATTATGAGCCTGATCACAGGAAATCAACTCTTAACCATAAAACCTTTTTGTATATCAGCACTCTCCTCAGCTGTGCCAATCCTCTGCCTTCCTTTCACGGCTCATATTATTTTCCGGTTCAGCCTCTCAGGGGAATCACACAGCCTCATCTCAGCGCTCCAGTGACTCTAATAGTTGTGCCAGCTGGAGGAAACAGCAGATACGTCACATTAAATGGCAGGGCATTGGATTAGCTGGCTATTTCTGTACCTTGTTGATCAGAGAAACATGTATTGTTTCAACTCTAGAACTCTGAGAGTTCTGATCAAACTGAGAGGGCAGAAGAACAAAACAGGAAAAAACATTCAATATATTATGTTCTGTGTGGGGGAAACTTTGTAAAGCAGTAACTAAAGCTCACAATATTTTCACTCCTCAGGGCAGCAACTCGAGGTGGACTTTCTCTTTGTCCAATGAATAAAATGTAGCATTGCACTGTTTGAGTATCTCAGTGCTCTGTTTGATGATCGGTTTCACCACATGTCTATTTTCTATTTTTCAGGCAATGTTCCTCCTTTTTATCTTTTATTTAGCACACATACAGCATGTAGAAGAAGCATTCCCATCTTTTGTCTTACAGATTTTATTGTAAGAGGTAATGTAAAGTTAGCTGGTTGTTATGCAAAATACAATCCTGACGGGGAGGCAAGATGATCTGGGCTCACAATAAATTCAGGGTAAAGTCATTTCAGGGTGCAACAGTCTATTTGTTATTTTCCCGGGCGAGATAAGACCCTGACGTAAAGTGGTTAAATGTACATTATCCAGCTTATTACCGAGCGACAAACTTAATATACAAACAAGTTGTCACCAGGTATTGATCTAAAGATAATTGGATTTATGATGATTGAAAAGCAGCTCAGAATAGTTCCTCAGATTAAACAGTTGGCATCGCTTACATGGCAACTGTATTTGTATCAGCCTCCTTACGTGTCAGATTAACATCAAACTGAACATTTTCTTTTTTTTTTTTTTAAAGTTTTTATTAGAAGATTTTTGAAAACACCCAGTCCATAGTTTGAATAAATAAATAGATATAATAATAATAATATTACGATTGTAATGATTAACACAAAAATAAAAAATAGTAATAATAATAACAATAAAAACAATATAAATAATTGTATTAATAGTAATTAGGATAATAATAACAACAACAACAATAATAATAATAATAATAATAATAATAATAATAATAATAATAATAATAATAATAATAATAAACCCTCAGTAAACTTAAAAGAAAAATAAGTCAATAAAATAAAATAATAATAATTAAGTATATCACAAATCAGCCCATCAGAGAGTTAGCCAAAAAGAAACGAAGCAACAGGCCTCATAAACTGAACATTTTCTATCACAGAAAAGTCTCAACATTGGTGTTTTCCATTGTCATTCTTAACAGATAAGAATAACAGCAGCACCTACCTGTATAAGGTCTTCTCTTCTGTATCACCGTATGAACAACACCATCAAATGTTTTGTGGTTCCCTTTAAGTTGAACAGGTGCATCCAGATTAAAACTAGAAGAAACATCTTTAACTTTCTTCCAGAAATCTAAAAGATATTGACAATCCCTGCATCTGTAAGGCCCCCACCAAATCCACAACCCTTCCATCACAGTTGGGTTGTATTGCTGTGCTTTGAAGTCATGGTTGGGAAATTTGCATTTTCAATGATTCCTACTATTGCTCCTCTGTTGTTGACATGTTTGTTTCCAATTTGACCCCCAAGTGTTTATTCCTAGATTCATATTAACGCTTAAAAATGTTCAAGTCTCATTCTCATCCAATTCATAATGTGTCTGAAGATAACTTCATTCAAAATCTCATGCACTCATGGATTAAATTCCTTTTAAAGTTGTCCAAATGTCTTCTTCTTTCTCTCCTTTACAGGACGCTTCTCCCGCACCTCACTTCTCAGTTCCCGCTGTCACTGAGTTTGTCTTGGACAGAGCTGTAAAGTTTCCTATGTGCCTGGTCAGTTTTTTATGAGCTGGGCTGTTTGAGGCCACTCGGCTGTGCCCCTCCGAGGCATGAGTGTGGGAAGGGCCCACCACAGCTTCCTGTCCTGTGAAGAAGAAGGCCTACGACTCAGCACCATGCCTGCCGTGGGCAGCTTCGGCAATGGGAAGATCCACACCAGACGCAAATACCACAGCCGGTTTGTCGCCAAGACCGGCCAATGCAACGTTCATTTCACAAACATGGATGAGAAGTCACAGCGGTACATATCTGACATTTTCACTACTTGTGTGGACATCCGCTGGCGATACATGTTCCTGATGTTCAGTCTGGCATTTGTAGTCTCCTGGCTCACCTTTGGCCTAGCGTTCTGGGTAATTGGGCTCCTTCACGGTGACATGGACCATGTAGGAGAGGACGACAGTTTTGTTCCATGTGTCACACAGGTCAGCAGCTTTGTGGCAGCTTTTCTGTTCTCTGTTGAAACCCAGACGACCATCGGGTATGGAGCTCGCTATGTGACGGAGGAATGCCCGGCTGCTGTCTTTATGGTCGTCTTTCAGTCCATCATGGGCTGCATTATTGACGCCTTCATGATCGGTGCCATTATGGCCAAGATGGCAAGACCCAAAAAGCGTGCAGAGACTCTACTGTTCAGCCACAACGCAGTCATCGCTTTACGAGATGGGAAACTGTGCTTAATGTTTAGGGTTGCTAATTTAAGGAAGAGCCATATTGTGGAGGCTCATGTGCGCGCTCAGCTGGTCAAACCTCGTTTCACAGAGGAAGGCGAGTACATCCCCTTGGATCAGATTGATATGAATGTAGGCTACGACAAAGGCACTGACCGCCTGTTTCTGGTTGCCCCCCTCACTGTCATACATGAGATTGATGAGGAGAGCCCACTGTTCGGCATCAGTAAGCAAGATCTGGAAACATCAGAATTTGAAATAGTTATCATACTTGAAGGGTTGGTGGAGGCCACAGCTATGACGACGCAGGCACGCAGCTCCTACCTGTCCTCAGAGATCCTGTGGGGTCACCGCTTTGAGCCCGTCATCTTTGAGGAGAAGAGCCAGTACAGAATAGATTACGCTTACTTTCACAAAACATTTGAAGTACCATCCACACCCAGATGCAGCGCCAAAGACATGGAGGAGAGAAAATTCCCAACGTCTGGTGCCAACTCGTTCTGCTACGAGAACGAGCTGGCCTTCATCAGCAGGGACGAGGAGGAGGAGGGGGATGAAGAGAAGGGCGGGAAGTGTTCATCAGATTCAGTGAAAGAGCAGATTACTCCTGGACGTGATAAAACGTCTTCTCCGAAAGAATCAGAGATCTAACCTTTGGTTTCCATTTGTTTGGTTTGTTTTTGGATGCAGTGATGCATCATGGGAGTTCCCTATGACTGTCATTTTTCTGACATGAGGACACCAGCAAAGACAATTCTGCCAAAGGTGGGGGAACTGTGAAACTGATTTATTTTGTACATCCATCCTTTATTTATTTGCTTATCATGGGGGCACAGGACTAAGAACGTTGACCACGTCCGTCTCCTCAGCAGCGCTTACCCGCTCCTCCTGCGTGTATCAAATGTGTATCCAGGCCAATGGGGACACATGATCCCTCCAGTGAGCTCTGGGTCTATCCCCGGCTCTTCTCCCAGTTGGACGTGCTCAGGAGAATCCTGATCAAATACCCGAACCACTTCAAGTGACTCCTTACAATGTGAAGGAGTTGGTTCAAAAAAGCAAGGCTAAACTTGAACATTTATCATCAGGTTGACTTTTTTGCTTCCCTGAGATGGTTACAGAGCTTTATGAAATGCAAACAGAACTGACATGTTTCAGTTTGCAGGTGATCGTAGTCATAAAGTGCATGACAATAGCATAGTTTTGTATGAATATTTTGAGAAGTGATTCATAGTTTTGGTGAGAATATCTGTAGGTGATGTTCACAGTCCTGAAGTAAACCTGAGTGTGGAGTGAAGTATAGTCCAGGTCAAAAACAGAGACGCAGATCAACAGTGGATCCTCATGTTGATGATTTCTGTGGACAACAGGACTTTAATATTATATATTGTATAATCTCAATGGAGGACTTGGTTTGTTATGCGTACAGTTTGTGGGCTGCATGTAACTTTCGGAGACACAAGGGAAGGAAGAGCTATTAACTCTTCCATCTCAAAACAGGGGGAAAGACTTCAAGGTCCATCATATGTCATCAATGCATTGTCAGGAAAATGTCTTTAAATTTCATCTGTCTTTAATTTTCAGTCAATAAGAACACTTGAACTTAGTGATGTTTCTTTCTCAGCAGTTTACAAGAAGCATTAAGTCTTTGACTCTTCCTCTGGGTTCACTATAACTCTGTCTTTCTGTTCTCCAATGAACAAAATGGAGTTGACTTTAATAACAGGAGGAAGACTTTACTTTGGATATCCACATGGCTCACTGAAACAATGCGTCTCTGATCTCCGGCAGTAGTGGATAAAAGGCTGGTTTATAAATTTTAGCAACTGTTGACAGATTCATCAACTAAAGCTCTATAGCTTGCTTATGATTAGCTTAGTACAGCTCAGTTTTAATGTTTAAAACAGACTATTTAAAAAAAAATGAGAGGGTCTTACATGCAGTATGCACTTTGACACATCATAATCTGGGACGTGTTTAAAGGATCACATGCAAAGCTCCAAATATCAATTTCATTTTTCAGGCCTCCAAGAAACCTTAACTACATGCACTTTATATCTGTTTGAGTACTGAAAAGATCTAACATCAAAGGTAATGTTGACTCTCTCGGCCGGTGGCATTATCCTCCTCTCTCTTTTTTTAATAGGACAGGTACAGGAAGATATTAGGTCAGTCTGTGTTCCACAGTTTCTTTTATCCCAGGAGAGGTGAATTATTTCTCCCTCCCCATTTCTCCAAATAAAAGCTCCATGTGGGTTAACTTGCACACCAGACTGCAATTTCTGCAGAGTTCAACACATTTGTATTTTTGTCTCGCTGACTTGTGCTGAAAATATCAGAATAGTGTTACTCTAGAAAACAAATCGACATCCCTCCACGATTTGTTACTCTGAGCTGGGCCGAGGATCTTCTGCATGTTTAGAAAGTGGGAGGGAAATCTAATTTGTACATTTATCTGGACATTATTGTAAATACTTTTATTTTGTTTTGGGCTTTGTGGTCTTTACGGCCAAATAAAGGCTATGTATTGGTTCATTTTTATTTCAAATATTGGTGTTGATATCATCAGTTTCTTGAGCAAAATAAGAACCTGGGATCACATTTTCTTTTCTTGGAGGTAATAAATCTCCTCCGACCTCTTCATGTCTTCCACTAAATGCAATCGAAGCAATCTTGACTCAGAGTTGCGCCTTGTTTTCTCCTCACAGGATTTTTGTTTGTCACACAGAGACAACGATTTATTAAACTGATAAACAAAAGTATTCTCCTGTTGATTACCAAAATAAAATAATTCTGACAAATCTGACACTTTTCTTTTCCTCCATGGTTAACACTAACTGCAGGGATTACTTAACAATACGTGTCTGCTGAATGTATTTGCTGTACAAATAAATCAATAACGCAGTCGTGGAGGAATGAGTGAAGGAGGCCTTTTGAGAAACATGGAGGAACAGACTGTAATTTATGGCTGTGATTTGGGGGAGCTGTATCTGGTTGGGGTCAGAGGTTTCTGCTTTCACTCTTATGCAATCAATCAGGCATGTCTTTGCATGAACACACAAGACTTGGCAGTGCCGCTTGATTTCACTGCCCTGTAACCTTGAGCACTGAAATAGAGATCACACACCAACACACACTCACACATAACAAAAACAACACAGTTTTCAGACAATCAACATGTGCACTTTCCACAAAATCACTCTTGTTAATGAATTCAGTGGCCATTATGAGAAACATCCTGCTGCCCACACTCAGCAGTGTATCCTAGTTGGGCCAAAACACAGACATTAAGTAACAACCAAGTGGCAGTCTCTGGGGTTGATAGGTAGAGCCAATGCAGGAGTGCAAAGAACTACACTTCATCAATACTCCACTTGAGGCTGTGTCCAGAAGTCAAGGAAACTCCATTAGAGCTCACAAATGTCAATTTTTACAGCAGAAATAAACACGTGTTCAGCCTGGTACCAAAAATAAAAACAGTGTTGCTCTCTGCACTCATAGTGCAAAGAAGAAAAGAGAGATGACTGCTGACCCAATGTAAGCAGAGGACAACCAGAAATTTTGTAAATGCAGAAATACGATGCTACCCAGCCGACCAACCACAGGGCTTGTGCTCTGCGTTTCTTTAACATGTAGTTACATTTTTCAGGAGGTGCACATCAGGCTACGTATGTAGGTTTCTACTTAGGCACAGGGCTACACAATCCTCTGGGTATGCTATATGGCTGGTCTGATGCAGAAGTATAAATCAGGCTTTCGACAGTATTAGAGCTGTGGCTGATTTGACCAACAGGTGGGTAATAATCAACCAGGCAGCCTGATATGGCCTCAGCTCCACTTCTTTGCCTGTTTCTAGAGCAGCCAGAAGTTAGGTGAGTGAGCATTTCCAATATGGTGGGAACACAGTAGCTGTTGGCTAGGAGGCTCAAAGCCCGCCTCTTTAGGTCACAACCGCTCGACAGCAGCAATATGGCTGCCGCCGACAGTTGGCCCCAAAACACTACGTCCATGTTTTAGACAGTCTATGAGGATCAACCAACAGTCTTGTCATTTAGAACAGACTGGACCTGCTTTAATACTAACCCCAACCAAATATGCCAAACCTGAAGTGTACATAAAGCTTGCGACTGAACAATACAACAGAGACTTTATACACAGAACACACACTAATACAAAACTAGCATCACTACAGGTGCTGACATATGCTGCTACAAATGTATCAGCCTGAAAAGCTAAGTGTTAATAAGTGATTACAACCACTTTAACCCAGTCGACACAAACACATCACACATGCAGCGCTTATTTTAACAACTCCATCAGATTATTGAGAGCACTGTCAGAGTCATGTGTACAAAAATAGATAAATAAGACTTATCTTTATGTAGTCAGCCAACATTAGCACTGACGTTCATACTGCTAGCTGACATGAGTCAGTCCGCAGACTGGAATAAGCTAGTGTCAAAGACAGGAAAGGTGTCATTTTTTATGTTATGTCACACTTGTTAGTTGCTCCACATGGTGCCTCTTGCCTACATGCTGTCATAGCTTCTAAAGAAATATCAAAATCTGTGGGTGATACTAAAAAATAACTGTTCTAAATATGACCTGACCGGATTCCTTTATAATCATCTTATTTATCATTATGTCTATGTATTAGGTTCAAGATTAATGGTGCTCAGGTCTGATCTAGTGTGAAAACCATTAACATGAACTGTTGGCCTCAGAGACAAAACACAGTGTGTGATATTTAACAGCTAACTCAGCACAGCAACATTAAAGATGAGAAACTGTTTGACCCCTCCATGTTAATAACCACCAGGAAGCTAATCAAAGGTCGTTGAGAGTTTAATTTCTGCCTTCATGAGCACTGTAAAATCTCTGAGATGTGCTGTATGATGGAAGGAGCTCTGAGAATAAACTGGGATGCTTCCCACCCACTCCACAGTGTTGGAGGATGAGGAGCGTGGAGGGTCAGTCTTCCAACATGCAGAGTGGGCTGTTCAGAGGTAAATTCAGCCTTAATTGCTGCTGCTCTATTCCTCGCTTGTTTCCTTTAGCTGCCTGGAGGAGGTGGGGGGTGGGAAAATAAATAACATGATGCAACAGCTGCACTTCCTGCCCTTAAGCCACAACTCCATCAGACTACATTTACGATGAATTTTAACCAAGACCACGTCAACTTTTTTCATCACTGAGCTACTCCATGATACACACAAATGATAATGATAATGTAGCATATCTGAGGGGGGGCTGCACGACAGATCACAAACTTGTTATTGCAACATGAGCATTCACAGAAATCACACTGCAAAAATTCTGAATTCATCACAATAGTTATAAATATTATTCTGATACACAAGCATTTTTTTTCTCCCTCAGCGGGTGAACATTTCACCTGTTGGATAGAAGCCTAGGTATGATCATGCTTTCACATTATTTTGATGTAGTCAGATGAACCTAAGCTAGCTATCAGCTACCCTTCACATATACTAAGTGGGCAAGATCAAACCAATATCTCAGATCATTTGTGCCCTCAGCTGTTGGGTTTTTAAAGGTGACATATCCCGCTTTTTTCATCAATATATATATTGGTCTAAGAGGTCCCCAAAACATGTCTTTAAAGTTTATGCTCAAAAAAACACTTTGAAATCAGATTTTGGCATGCCTGAAAATCCCTCTTCTTCAGTCCTCCTCAGAACACTCTGTTTTCTCTCTGACCACGCCCCCTCAGGAAGTGGATGTGCCTTGGCTGTCCAGCACGTTGATCTAATGTTTACATGTTGGCTGAATATACACGGCTGCTCAGAGATCGCGTTACTTCAACCCTCTGAATCTGATCCTGACGGAGAGGCGCCTGTAGCAGGACCTTTCTGAACGATTGGTCACAGATTTAGTGTTTCTTGTTGTTTTATTTATCAGTATGTAGACGTGTGTCTTGGTACACAGCTACGAACATGTAGCTATGTGGCTATGCTAACTAGCGCTAGCACTTATCCATGATAAATAAAAATCATCCACTAGATCTTCAAATCTGCAGGCCTGGGGACTAGCTACAGCTACAGCTACAGCTATGAAGATGTAGCTATGTGGCTATGCTAATTAGCGCTAGCACTTATCCATGACAAATAAAAATCATCCACTAGATCTTCAAATCTGCAGACGTGTGGAGTAAAACCGACCTTTGCCAGAAAGGCAGCGGGACCTTTTCTGAAGGATTGGTCACAGATTTTGTGTTTTATGTTGTTTTATTTGTCAGTATGTAGACGTGTGTCTTGGTACACAGCTACAGCTACGACATGTAGCTATGTAGCTATGCTAACTAGCACTAGCACTTATCCATGGTAAATAAAAATCAACCACTAGATCTTCAAATCTGCAGACGTGGGGAGTAAAACCGACCTTCGTGTTTATTACGACAGCCTACAACTAGCATGCCTCCCTCCGAAGCTCCTTGTTAGCACACATTTGTGCAGGTAATGAAAAACGGAGGAGGGATTCAGTATTATTTTATACAGTCGATGGGCTGAACAAGCTCCGAGCTCTGACTCCGTGACAGACCGGATATTGTTGTTACGTAACAAAAACACGGAAGTCTGAAACGGCTCGTTTCACACACATTTACAGAAAGGTGGAGAAATCAAAACAGGGGCAGAATGGATTTTTTTCATTCTCCGGGGGTTTGTAGACATGCCAGGGACACATATTTCAGGTAGAGAACCATTAAAAAGTCAATTTTGCATGATATGTCACCTTTAAACAAACTGTAGGACCTTGCCATTCTACATCGGATTGTGGTACCTTCGGTCTCATGTGCAGGAAAGATGATGTCATCCACGGGAGATATGTGGATATATATTTAAATTAATGTGTGAACTTGTGTTTGTTTTGATGTGTATTGCTTGTGTGTAAAGGATGTGTGTAGGACTGCTGTTGTGAACCAAATTGTCCCTTGGGGACAATAAAGATTTTCTAATCTGATTTAATCTAGTTAGTTGGTCTCAGTGCAGTTGAGATTAATGTTGGATCCAGGAGTAAAATTGTGTGAAACATGAAGAACAGCTGATGGACAATGAAACCATGACTTTAAGCTAATATGCACTTTTTAATATTTGTTTCTGTGTTGCATTAAATATGGAACAATGTAATCACACATCTCTTCTTTTTCTCATATCATGCAGACCTAATCTGAGGTTTCAACTCTTTAGTTATATCACTATCGGTTCTTATGGAATCATATAGCAGTCACAGTTATTATCAAGGCAGTTATTTTACACCCTGGTGTGGAACATTTTTTACTGGATATTTTATATTGGATGCTATTTGGCTTGGTGTGTTTCTTACAGGAAAGTGACCGCCCATTTAGAAAAGACTCGTGAAAAGATTTGAATCGGAATCAGGCTGTGCTGATGGAAAAAGGGGGTTCATGGTGAAGTAAATCTTGTGGTCTTTGGCTCTGGGACGTGACATCAGGATAGAACCACCCTGAGCATCTCCTTGATACCATATTGAAGACTTTCTTTCCGTTCACAGCTAAATCAGATGGCTAAAGCCGTGTCGCATTTTCATTTTGAGGGGTGTGGACAGCTTAGAGGTTAAAGATGAGGCCTCGTGAACAGAGGATCACTGGTGGGAATACAAATACAGCGCCTGGACTGGGAAAATCTGGCAGAGTAAGTTGATTACAAAATCAGGGAGTGTGATTCAAAATACTATTTAACTATCCAAGTAAATCTGCACAAAGAAGCAAAAGTATACTGACATTAGTTACAAAAAAGAGAAAATCAATGCAAAATGTTGAAACATATATCTTAACTCTTCTATGCTTTGTGAAGTGGTGGGAAAACTGGGTGAAGTGCACTTTTGAGGTATTTGTACTTTCATTATTTCCATTTGCTGCTACAGCATATTCTACCACTGCACAGCACTTTAAGGAGACCTATTTTAAGTTTGAGTTTATCGACAAGTATCCTACATCTGCAGTCACTTTTTTAAGTTATAGTGGTAAACTTCAGAAAAAAAGGTTTCTTTCATGTTTACCTATATTCAATATTTAAAAAGAAATATCAAAAGGTTCTAACTTGATCATCTACAGTATTTAAATGCTAAAGATGAAGCATAACTGTTAAAAATGTTTATGAGGTTTTTTTTGCTTCTGATAGCTGTTGTCTGCTGGTGCTAGTTTTGCACTTCATCATTCACTACTATGAGTGGTTTAATTTAAAAAAGACTGTAACATTCCTCCTCCAGGGATTCTGTTTAAAATAAGTTAGAACTGTTGACAGATGTTGACACGCTGACAGTGTGTTTGTTATCTTCTCTCTTTGGAGTGTCATTCCTCTGTAACCTTATTGCCAACATGAACAGGTGATCAAAACACATGTCTCCTATCAGCCACATTGCTCTGACGTGACTCAACAAACATCAATCACAAGTGAGCGCTGCTTTGAATCACTTAGAGTGTTAGAAGCACTCATTAGAACCCGTATGAACCAGTGTCAATAACCAGCCATACACCAGTGTTTACTGCCTGTTCATCCATATCTCTGTTTTTTCTCATGGAGACATTCATCTTCCAGCTGATCGTATCACTCAGCAGTACGAGCTGCTCCAGCCTCGGTTCCTGCAGACGTACAGTATTTGATTACAGCAACAGGCTGATTGGATTACAGGAGGCACTGACTCGAATACCTCGAGCAAACACAGAGACACTGAGGAACTTCCTGCTGAGGATGAATGAGAAGGAGAAATCCAACAGGGTCAGTCTGGTTTATCTCTCTGAAATAATCAGCTATCAGACATAATAAACAGAGACATCAAAATAAGGTGTCTCATGTTCTGTGTCCTACTTCAAACACACAAGGATTACTTATCTCTCAGGCTGATGCTATTGATCTCCAACTAACAGCTTGTTATCAACTTATTTCCAATGGTAGAGAAGAGAAATTGTGGTCTAAGTATCTGTGATACGATGGATTGTATATTTCAGGTGCTAAGGATTTTTGACAAACAAAAAATCGTAAATAAAAGGGTATAAATTAAATGCAGGCAAAATTAACTCTGTAAACTACTATTAGAAATACAAATGTATGGAAAAAGTGACAATGAAGTCAGGAAGAAGCACCTGTTAGCAGGGCTAGAATTGAAACTTAATGTTAGAGCAGATCTGTCAAACATGACCAAGAAAAACGTAACACAGAACTCCTGCTAGCTAGCAGCTGCCTGCCAGCTGTATATGGGGTTATGAATAGGGGAAGGTTTATGAATAGGGGAAGGTTTATGAATAGGGTAAGGGTTATGAATAGGGTTAGGGTTGGAGTTTAAGGTTAGGGTTAGGGTTTAGGATTAGGGTTAGGGTTAGGGTTTAGGATTAGGGTTAGGGTTAGGGTTTAGTGTTAGGGTTAGGGTTAGGGTTTAGGTTTAGGGTTAGGGTTTTAGGTTCGGGTTAAACTCCACACGTCACTTATGCGTCACTGCACAAATAAAGCCACATCAACTTTTCCGTATGTGTATGTCAAATCTTTGCTCCGCCTTTTCAAGGGGCAATGGACCCTGCAGCCCCTTTCATGCTGCCATGCTCATATCACATGGGTGATTTAGAAACTCAGTTTAATGATTCTGTTCTTGTCTGATTTCTTTTCCACCTATAAAAGTCAGATGTAGACCTAACAGGACTATCTTATATTAAGTAAAACATTTAGCCTAATCTATTTGTGAAATAAGCGTTTAGTGTTGCACAGCTCATCCTGGCTCAAAACAAACTTCTTAGAGGGCTGTACCATAGACTGTAAATAAAAAGGGGCTGTACCAGCTTTAGTGTGAGGTGGTAGCATGTTTTTTCTTTGTAGTGACAGTAATAGCATTTTCACAGGTGAATCTTGAACTCTTGAAATAATAATTTAAAAAAAAACCTATTTTATTTAAATTCATCCTCCCTCAGGACAGCAGACCACGTCTTGTTGAAGAAAGGAACAGCGAAGGTCATCACAGTATGTTCAGAGATGAATATTTCACCTGTGGAAAGCCTCTTACTGTATCTCTTTGCTGCCCTCATGTGGTGGGTGACTGTCTTGATAAGGAGTTGGACACAATTTCCATTGTCAGACAAGCTTTAAATTACAGAATCATGCAGAATAGATTTCACAAAAAAGAGAAAAAGACAGAATATCTAGTAGAATATGTATGGTTGTGACTCATTGCTTATTTAAAGTGTTTGTGTGTTTGATATGTGCAAATTTGTTCAGCTATACTACAAAAGAAAGAATGGTCTTTTGTTATTAAATACATTTTATTACATAAATGACATTATTTCGACAGCCTGGCCTTTAAACAAATGGATACCGCTAAACATAACATTGATTCTGGTTTGGTGGAATCGCACTAGAAAGCCATGCATTCCTTTTTGTCTTCTTCTTTTTGAGGTTTGTGAATGTGTTCATGTTTCTTTGTTTCTACAGTTGTTTGATTTAGCCAGCCACACAACCTTCATTTCAGGCCCTCTTTCACACCCTCTCCCTGACACCAGCCCCCACTGCAGTGTCTGTTTAGCCCCAGTTGCAATCGTCCTCATCTGTGTATGACATGATATCTGTGACCAGGCCGGTGCCAATGGTTCTGTTTCCATCCCTTAGAGTGAAGCGCTGGCCCTTTTCAAGAATCATCGGCTGGCGAAGTGTGAGCGTCAGGGAGGTGTCCTCCCCGGGCATCACCATTTCCTGAAAAGACACAAGAACAAAAGCGGGGTGAGTGGTTGGTGTCCTTCAAAATACTATCTTACTTCCTTTTCCGTCCCGCAACCCTGAACGGGATAAGCAGTCAAGATGATGGATGGACTTCTTTGTGTAAACTGCTGTTTGCAAGCAGATGCATACATTTAGTTTATATGGCAAATTGATTTTATTTGACTCCCTTAAATAGAAACAAGTACAAACCATATTTTATTTCAATGTGAAAAATCCCCAAAATGTCATCTTTGGCATCACATTTTGTGTGAGTATCCCCATACCTTCCACTTCATGTGTCTCCCCCAATGCTTTTGAAAACAATACCTTAATACAGAGTCTTTAAAAGAAAAGAAAACTTTGTACTTTGTAATAACTTCCATTGAACAAAACCGAAATTCTAATTTCAGGCACAAACCTTCTCTTCGGGCAGAGTTATTTTGCAGGCCATGTCCCAGGTTAAAGAGAACATGACGGGCATGAAGTTGGTGACAAATGGTTTGTGTCTGCCTCCCTCCTCCTTACTCAGAACGTACACCTGTAAAGAGAGACACACACACACACACATCAGTGTTTCAGGTATAGGATACAGTTTTCAATTCAAAATAGAAGAAATAAAAAAACACCCTCTCTGCTGTAAGACACTTCTCAGTTTAAAAGCTACCTTGATTCACTGATGGTTCAAAAATAGTAAAAAATGGATCCATAACAACTGGCCACAACTTTGCGTTTTCAGACCTGGGCTTTGACTTTCCGGTGAGGAAGGATGGATCCTGGTTTGCACATCACCATCCCTCTCCTCACGTCCTCTCTCTTCAGTCCTCGGACCAGAGCGCCCAGGTTATCTCCAGCCTCCGCCCGATCCAGAGACTTGTGGAACATCTCAATACCTGAAGCAAACAGGACGTAAGGGAGGTGAAACTCCTTCTCCATTTGAGCACTTGAGGCCGTTCATATGATTGTTATTTACACAAGAAGAAGTGACTAATCAGGAAGAGGCTAAAAAACGTGTCTTAGGAAGGTGTTGGATATGAGCCACAAAAAAATAAAGCAAAGAGTTTTTTGCATACATTGTACAGAAAATATCTCCTCCAGGACTTGTGATATATTTCTGCACTATCACTGGACTTTTTTGTCAGTCTATTGTTGTTCAATATAAGGAATCAAGTCTTTTCCTACAACAGTACTCAAGATGCACATAATCCTACATAACCATGGCTGAGTCCTCTTTAAAATGTGTTATAGTTCGACTACGATACAATCCCACTTAGGCTCCAGTTTGGGCTCTGCAGGTAAGTTATTCCACAAAGTGATGTCTGAACAGAAACTGTTTTTCTGAGTGATGATTTGCAATAAAGAACGTTAAATTCTCCCTCAGATGCTCCATGTGTCACACACTCTACCTGAAACTGAACCTAGTGATTTTGTTCATAAAATGGCAGGGAACAATTCACCTCATACTGCTCATACGTAGGGTTTTCAAAGTTGACACTTTGATGTGTATCCATCATGTTTTACTTGAGAGTAAATATCATTGGTTCGCTCACCTGTAACAACAGACTTAAAGCCGCGATTGTGTCCGACAAACTCGGACTCGTCTCCTTTCTTGATGATTCCTCTCTCCAGGGTTCCTGTCACCACCGTACCCCTGCCTGAAACACAAACATTAAAAACAGTAATTAGAGGAAGCACTTCTTCCTTTCATCTTCTCCAACTCAGGTTAAACACATTTTTAAACAAATATTTGACATCTTAGAATCCACATTATCAGCTAATATTGCATATTATCGGTCACCAAAGAGAGACGTTTCTAATTTAGTCAAATAAAAATATATATTAGGGCAACAACTTCTTGGAGCTCATTACCGAGTAAAATCAGAGAGTGCTGTAGCTTAGCTGAATTTAAGTCTAGGATGAAATCATGGCTAAAATAAACTCACTCATGTACTCATCACACTCAAAAACAATATTTTATGATCTCTGTCTTATAATGATGTCATGATTTAATTTTTTACTAAGGTTTAGATGGTGTGTTGCTACCATAATGTGGATGCTGTTATTAAGCTATTATAGCGTAGTGCATTCAGCTTTTTATATCATTACTTCATTGTAAGAGATATGTGCTGTATAGTGATTATGCACTATTGTGTTGTTGTTTCAATAGTGTAGTGTGTTTAGCTTTTCATATTTTAATTAGGGTTGCAAAGGGATGGAACATTTCTGGAAGTTTCCATGGGAAGTTAAAGTGTAACTAAACCCCATACCACTTATATTTTAGCTGAGAACATATTTATTTAGGGATTTAGTAGTGCTGTTAATCGATGTGGGTCTTGATTCCAGTCGTTGAGCATAAAGTACTAAAATTCCTCAAATTCTGTTGAAAATGTGCGTAGAGACTGCCATCTGCAGGTCGAAACCTGACTACTGCAAAGGAGTTTTTCTAGTGGCTGGTGAGTTCAAGGGGACATCATTTGGTAATTGTGTCTGTCATCGTGCCCTATATAACCTACCTCACCACATTCGCAAACTCCAGCCCTTTCCAAATTTATACATTGACTTTCCAATGGCATTTTTTGAAATTCCTGGGTAGATGCTCGTCAGCTGAAACTCTGGGGTTTAGTTACCCTTTAAGCAGGGGAATTTTTGGAAATATTCTAAATTGGAAACTTTTCATGGGAATTTATGGGAATTAACTCAATCCCCCCGACTCAACCCATTCAAAAATTAACAAAAATGCAATCCCTAAAAAGTCCCATTCAAAATGATAAATAAAAAAGCATCTCCCCTTAAGCTTCTCAAGCCTAGCCTCCGCATTTTTGCTAAGCCCTTTCAGGCAATGGGCTCTTCCTGGGTCTCATCAACATCCTTAATGTCCAACTTCCTCAACATCCAACTCCGACTCTTCCTCTTCAGTGTCACTGTCCAGCGGTGTTGAGGATGGCTCTGCATATGTATTCAACTGTACTTTCATGAAATCTGGTTGTTTTAGTCTGGAATATGCTAAAATATATTTCCCCTAACTATATTTAAGTTCCCTATTAAGAGCCAACCTTCAATTTAGTAAATTCCTGCTTTATTCCCATTAATTCCCATGGAAAGTTTCTAACTTTGAAAATTCCTGCAATTTTGCAACTCTAATTTTAATATTGTACCATTAATTTCACGGTGGAGGTACCCATGTTATTTTATAGTGGTTATGTATTGTCATTTAGCTGTTTGTGTGATGCACTGCCCAGGGATGACAGATGTAAATTATCTAATAACTAACTCTGGTACAGCTAAATGGCTGTACACTGTCCCTGTCGAAATAAACAGATAAATAAAAATAAATAAATAAACCACATCCCTCCTTATTAAGGTAATATTCCACTATACCTGGGATTGAATAAGCTGCTTCAATGGGCAGGAGGAAAGGTTTTTCCAGCTCTCTTTTAGGCAGAGGAACGTAAGAATCCACAATCTCCAGAAGCTTCATCACTGCATCCACACCGAGGTCAGGCTGCCTGTTCTGAGATGGAAAGTTAAAACACATTCAGGTGACTCACATAAGAGGCTTAAATGTCTGGCTAAAATATTTTAGACTGAGATTAATTAAGAAGGGTTAAGATGAGCAGATCAGCACACTTATAATGTTAAGACATATGACTGCCAGTGTTCCTCTCACCTCCAGCGCACAGAGGGCGGAGCCAATAACTACAGGTGTGTTCTCGCCATCATAGCCGAACTCTGTGAGCAGCTCGCGGATCTCAATCTCCACCAGCTCCAGCATCTCCTTGTCCTCTACAGCGTCGGCCTTATTAATGAAAACCACCACATGTTCCACTCCGATCTGGCGGGCCAACAGGAGGTGCTCTCGTGTCTGAGGCATCTGGCCATCAGTGGCTGCCACGACCAGGATGCAGCCGTCCATCTGGGCTGTACCTGTGATCATGTTCTGGAAAGGAAATAGATTGGATTAATTACATATTTTATAACTGTAAATGGACAAGCTTGAAATGCTTCAGACAAACAAAAACAATGGGTGTCTCAAACAAAAAGGGTTTACCTTGACATAGTCAGCATGACCGGGACAGTCCGTGTGAGCATAATGTCTGTTGGCTGTGGTGTATTCTACGTGAGAGGCATTGATGGTGATCCCTCTAGCCTTCTCCTCAGGGGCGTTGTCAATATCCTCATACTTTTTATAGTTTGCACCACCAGCGTCAGCGAGCACTGAGGTCAAAAAAACAAACCAAGCTCATACTTTCTGATAATACTTGATTTCATTAGAAAGTTCTTGTCATCTTGACCACACAAAGAGCAAAAGTCAGCTTCTGTTATTCTACCTTTTGTGATGGCTGCTGTCAGGGTTGTCTTGCCGTGATCCACATGGCCAATCGTTCCGATGTTAACATGAGGCTTGTCTCTGCTGTATGTCTTCTTCGCTTCAGCTGCAAAGGTCCGCCGACTCAGAGGCACAGCACACTGCAAGAAAAAAAGACAAACCAAAGATTTTAGCAGCTCCACAATCCACATTGAGAAGCATCCTCAGGCTGTTGTTTAAGTTCATACTCACCAATTTGAAGGAGCTGTGCAGGAGGCTCGGCGAAGAAAGCTGAAGAGCTGAGAAGAGAAAAACAGAACATTAGAACTTCATTGAGTTAGATGAGGGTTCTTTATTTGACAGGATAACCCTGCTTTATACATCCGATACTTCCTATTCCATGATGTCTTACAATGAAGGAAGCTGTGACACGCTGAAACTAGTATTTTCATCTTTCTGCCCAACTCATCTATGCTACCTACACACATGAGCTAAGTAGATTTGCACTTGCACACTGGGTCAGACTTTAGCATAAGGTTAAGGTTGGCTAAAAGCAGGGTTGTTGCAGCTGTCATTAAGCTAACAAACCCCCGTGAAGAGGATTCGTCAGAGTTATAATCCTTTAAATCAGCTGCTTTCCGTTGTCTAAACAAAAATCCTAGCTATGAATCAAACTGTCAATAATATAAGCTGGTTCCAGCAACATTTATTAGTCAGTAGTAATCCTCAGCTTGCTGTATAGTTAGCTAACAATCTTTGGTAACGTGACCTTGCTCTGCTATCAGAACGGACAGCATCATCTCTTTTCTGTGGTAGTTTGAATTTTGGACACATTAACAATATGCGCTTCTGTGCATCACAAATGAACGTTATAACACGTAATAAACAGTCAGAATTAAACTTCAAGCAAGGAATAAAACAAGAACGAAAGGATTTTTACCCGAGAAACATGCACGCAGTCCCACAAGCGCCGCCATCTTGGATGGTTGGGTAAACCAAAGACGATCAAACAATGAAGAGAATAACTGCCAAAGCAGCAGACGTCGGTTGTGTTCTTATTCGGTATGATTATATATTTCTAACACACAAAATAGACACACAACTTTTACTTCTTAAATTATGATTTCAGTCACATCAGAACTTATCAAAGTATTAGTATATAATGCAACAACTTACAACAGGCTCGAGCGAAGATTAATGGTTGGACACAAGATAGAGCTTTAAAAACATTTGATCAGGTAGCTCGTTAATTATAATTTCACACTTGAGATTTAGCGATAACTACATTATATTAAATTAGCCAGAGAGAACGTCTGTAGTTTTACTTTGATTTTTCAAATTCTTATTTGTTTTATTTAACACTCCTGTAATACGGCACTTCTCTTGTCTTCATTTAAACTCTTTGACAGTCGTCATACTAACGTCAGTGATTTACCTTAAATACGCTAATACTGTGTAGTGTGGTGCAGTTGAGCTGAATTAAATTTCACCTTCTATTTTTCTAAAAGAAATGTTAACTCATATTTCACTGTCAAAATTACTATATGAATTAAAAAATATATATATTAGTGCAGAAAACTCGAAGCCTAACTCTGTTTGAATAGCTTAAAAAAATAGTGCTGCTATATAATTTTACTTCCGGTCTTGTAGGAGGTTTACGGTAGAGCATGGCGGCCCCCTGTCCACTCGTGAGATCAGCTAGCTAGAATGTTCTAGCACTTACAAGTTTCGGTGTTTAAAAGGAGGCAGTTTGTTATTTTTGATCAAACAGAAACAGCGTGTCCATTTATTCAACAATTTGTCGGATTCTTGAAAAGGTAGGACGAGATTAAAATATCTCGACGGCTTAATTTAATGTTATCCCTAACTAAATGCTAATCTGTGGCAGGTTAAGTCAGGCTATGATTGTGTAGCAGGGCTGTTGTGATTGTGTATTTTGTCTTTATATTTGACATTAATCTAATGATGTATAATAATAATCTGTGGTTGAAAATGTAGTGCGAGAATACCTAAGTTTAGTAAATTTGACGTGGGTTTGTACGTTTTTGTGTGTGTGTGTGTGTGTGTGTGTGTTTGGGATAGTTTCTTGACCTGTCCAGTACAACTACACATCATGTCTTAAATTAAGTTTCTCATACTGATTCATGTTTCTTTTTCTCCGTAGTTGTGTCCACATTATGGCAGACGACAGTCAGGGCAGGAGATATCCCCAGAACCTTCAGGGGGTTCTGCAGCTGGCAGTAGATGCTGGATCAGCTGCAGAGGGACCTGCTCCTCTGGAGCCTATGACAGAGGAGGTGAGAGCCTCTATTCAAAACCTCAAAAATACACACCTTATTGGGTCCAGAGATATCTAGGTCACTGTAATTTAATTTAATTGAATCCCCTAATTAACTAAACCCAGTCTGATAGGAAAAGCAACATGCATTGGTTATTTGTAATTACCCTTAACATCTTGCAGCATATTCATGCACATTATTATGATGATGTGTGTGGCTTTAAATAAGTTGATGAGCTACTTCAATTAATAGTCATGCAGTTAGTCCTAATATATTTCAATTATTCATGAGGGGTGTGAGGGTAACTTGTGATACCCGACCCATGACCAATGACAAATAACTATCAAAATATGGCTATTTTACTGACAATTATACAATGATCCATCATCATATCGGTTTTACTAAAGTATTTACTTTTATCATTATTTTCATTGTATTTGTGTTTATATCTTATTAATTACTTCTTCTATTAATATTATTTGATATTCTTACTTATTGTGTATAGGAGCAACTTTAATGACTGAATTTCTCCCCAGAATAAATAAAGTATTTCTGATTCTGATTCAAATATAAACAAATGCCCCAAAAATTAAGCACTGTATGAATGTCACAAGCGCCATCGTGAGGAAGTATGAAGTAGTGACGTGCTGAGTCAAACTAGGAGGCAAATCTGTTTATAACACTGTAATATGTAAGTTTAATTTTAAAATTTGGCACCCGTGATACCATAACTGTAACAGGACAAAGATATATTTTCATGTCCCTATTGTCCCTATCATTTATCTTAATAATTGTGGTATTAAATAGGACAAATTTCACTGTTTCTTCATCTTAAACTAGATTGTTTGATGCTGAAAAAACATCTTTGAACTTGGAACTGATAATCAGACTAAGGAAGCATGAGTTGTATTCTGGACTTTAAGGTATTATATATATATTGAAAATGTGTTTGTTTGAACTCTGTTGCAGCAGGAATTATCAATCTCCGCTTTGCCTGTCTCACTTATGGTCACATGCTTTTCAAAGTTGATTTTGAGTCTCTGTTTGGACTCATGAAGACCTCCACTGAGAATCAAACAGAAACACTCTTCTGCTCCTTCTTTGTTTCAGAGGCAAACGTTTCTGAGAGACGCTCTCGCGGATGTGTGCAGAGGGCAGATGGATGAAGTGGAGCATATGAAACAGTGCTTGGCAATATTGAGACAAGACGCAACGAACAACGGGGAGGAAGAGAGAGATGAAGACAATGAAGATGAGCGAGAGTCCGCCTTTGAGGTGCTGTCAGAGCTGTGTGAGAACCTGGACAACGCTAGAGGTTTGTGATGATGGCATTGAGGTTGATATAAATACTCACTGCTAGGACAGAGCTCATGGATAAAGATGTTTGTTTGCTCTCTCCTGACTTTTTCTCCTCTTCCTCTGCTTCACAGACCTGATGGTTCTTGGTGGACTAGACTTGAGCCTCTCAAAATATCTTTGTCATGCTCAGGGTGGACTGAGGTGGCGTGCAGCTGAGCTCATTGCTTCCTGTGCCCAGAACATGCCACAGGTGCAGATCCACCTGCTCAGCATCGGAGCACTGCCGAAACTTCTGCAGCTGACAGACTCTGACCCCAACCCCACTGTCAGAGTGAAAGCTCTTTACGCTGTGTCTTGTAAGTATCTTAAACCGCAGTGCAAAAATATACTGTACCACCAACCTGCTAGCACTGAAGGTGAACAAGAGCTCAGTCAGAACTTGAAGCATGATGTGTCTTTAAGACAGCACTGAAAGAGGGATGGATAAGTGTTAGGACTAGCTAGTAAAGCTGTCTGCATGCACTCATGACTTCCTGTTTACAAAACTGTAACTGTGTCTTCCTCTGACTCCAGGTCTGGTTCGGGAGCAGGAGGCTGGACTTCAGGCGTTCTTGTCCCATGATGGCTTCTCAATGCTGATGCGAGGGATGCAGTCGGAGAACGAGAAACTGAGGACCAAGTCTGCGTTCCTTCTGCTCAATCTGCTGATGTCACATCCGGAACACAAAGGTGCAACTGAAGCCTCACAACAAGTCATTCAGATCATCTTTGGATACTGAACCCTCCAGTTTGTTTCAGTTAGAGAAGCTCCAGATCATTTTTAGAACACTTTTGAACCAGCTGCTGCACAAAGCAGTCATCCCTGAATTTTTGGTTGTTTATTTCAATATTGAAAATGTATGTGATACATAATGTTGTGACCATTTGTTATAAAAAAACTCAAAGAATAATTAAAGTATCAAACTCAAACTTTAACTAAACATAATCAAAAGGTCACTGATGCACCGTGGGGATGTGATGTACGCAGGCAAAAGAAGTCCAATGTCCATGCAAAAGTTCAGCAGTTTCCAACTGTTTATTTTAATGGCAAGCAATTAAACAAAAGGAACAGCGAAAATCACGGCTCCTGCTGCATCTCTTGTGCTGGTAAAAAACCATAGGCCCACCCAGGTGCATGCTGGCCTTCTGCCACCTACCTACCTAAATAACCTAAGGTGCCCACAGTTCCTAATTACCAAACTAACAAAAACAAACAAAATAAATACTAAATATACAAAGAAATCTAAATATACTAAACAAATGACTAGCAAAAAATATAACCCCCAAATCTAACTTAAATGAGTTATAAAAAGAAAAGTTAAGATAAATCTAAAAACTAATACTACTTATTAATTCTAAACCAAATAAACAACTAAATACAAAACTTTAACAAATAGCTCCAACACATGATTTCATTACTGCATATCTTTCCCAAATTTTGTGCTGTCTGCTTCCTAATTACTTCTGCTACCTTTATTAGCCAGAAAACTTGTAACAGACAATTTAAACATCAGTAAGTCTTATACGAGGGCTTTCTTGAACCACCCTTTTGCACACTTTTCGCTCACTTGACTGACACTGCACAGATGCCGAGTATACAGATTGGTATCATTGGAAAACTTGAATATACTTCTAACAAGCTTTGACATTTAATCTGTGGGAATTTGGGTCTGATGTAATTCTTTGTTCTATCTGCAGGCACAGTTGTTTCCATGGGTATGGTGCAGCAGCTGGTATCTGTCCTCCGCTCACCACACTCATCGTTCCATGAGCATGTGCTTGGCGCTCTTTGCTGGTAAGAAACACTCATACTTTTAAACTTGGCATTAATGCATTATTCACTCATTTACTTGTTACTTATCACCTGTTTGTGTTTCTGATTTATTTAGTCTGGTGGAAGATTGTCCACAGGGTCTCAAAGACTGCAGGAATCCAGCCCTCAACCTGGACGAGTTACTTAGGCAGCGTTCAAGAGAGCTCCAAGGGAAAGAAGAGAGTCAGGTAATTTCTACTGGGTGTTATTGAGACTGATTGTGAAACTAGGTTCAATAATTGTGATAGTTTCGACCCAACATTTTTTAGGGAGGTCTAAAGCAAGTAAAACAGATGGTCGTAAGGACAAATGTCGCTTCTTTGTGAAAACACTAACTTTCTTCTGTCAATTAAAAATAAAGTCAGAGTGGAAAACATTTACATAATGGATGCTGCTTAATTCTTCTCTGGGACACTACTCATAAAGTCACAATCTTTGTTTCTATTAGGAAGAACTGGACTTCTGTGAAAGTCTGAGGGCGACGTGTTTCCGTGGACAGCAAGCAGACGACAACGGGATGGATCGTTGACGTTTTATTTACCTCACCTGTTCTCATTTCAGTGTGCAGGGATGGAACATAACATTCATGGCTCTGATCATGAGTGTGAAGTAACGTTTCTGTCTGTTACGACAGATGCTGTCTGTTTATTGCATGTAATCCAGGAGCTGGATTTTACTGTAAATAACTAAAATATCAAACTCAAGTCAGCTGTTTTATTTTATTTCAGTGTTTTTAATATCAAATATTTGATAAAATAGAAAATATCTAAGTCACAAAAAGTATACAGAGTACTTTAAGTGTAAATTGTTAATTTTTAAAACTCAATATAAATAGGGAAATGTATAATTTTCTAAAAGTTAAATTTTTTCTCTCTGTATAAAGCTTCGAAGCTCCAATATTTTCTTATGATTTTGGTCCACTCTTGTTTCAGACATATGGTACATACATACATACATACAAGTACATTGCTGTTGGGTTTTTTTTGTCCATATTTATTTATTAACATACAAAATGGTAGTTATTAAAGACATATGATGGCTGACTCACAAGAGGAAACCATTGTTACCACATGTACAACCTACACATTACTGTCGATGTCATAAAACCAGTGATTAAAGTATGTTTGAATGAATCACACACAAAGAAATTATGTTCTTATTAACTGAAATGTATTACATTTCTCTAAGTCTTGTTTGTTGATTTTTATATTTAAAATTTTTACAACTTGGTACCTAACTTATAACTTTTTAGTATAATCACTGAGACATTAAATATAAATTGGATATAAAAAAATACAACTTTTTTGACTGCAAGCTGCTCTTTTACTCCTCATACTTTAAAGTTAGCCTGTAGCTGTCTATGCTAACCAGAAGGAGTGTCCTCTTCTCCTGTGTTTGTTTTTTTATAAAAGAACTCCAGGCCTTAGCTTTCAGAGGCAGTTTGTTTTGTTTACCAGGGTGAGGAAGACATGTTAGACTTTAGGAGTGCCACAGGGATCCAGTTTAGGACCTCTTCCATTTTGCTAAATCATCCCAGTTCCTCACTGCTCTTATATCCCCCACAGCGATAAGCAGCTGTGCTAAATAATATGTCACCATGACAAACATGTGACCATGCTCCCCTGCTGGCATTGCCTTAAATACCCGCAGAGCCAGTGATATGTCAGACACTATGAAACTCAAGCTTCCCAACAGTGTTGCTGCGTGTCGGGTCCTGGCGGCTAAAGACCCCATTATAGTAATCAACAAGACGTAAACTCCTACACCGGGAACAATGAGCTCAGATTCCGGGGCCTTCTGCAGGAATGGATACATGTAGGTGTAGAAACTTCCTCCCATCACAAATAGGATCAGATACAGAAACCAGTTCAAGGAAGAGGAAGACTCCGGTGAGTAACGGCCGGAGAGGAAGGTGAGTGAGTAGAGAAGATGGGCCACAGCAAACGCACCCATACCTGAAACAGATGTGAATCAATGATTGAAATTTAGGAGCCTTATTTTCATACATTTTTTTATTTTTTTTTTTATTTTTTTTATGTCCTCCTTGTTGTTTTACATTCATTATATTTTAATGACGCACCTCTAATAATACCTCCAATAGAAGTACATCAACAAAATCTGTAGCCTTAGATGTGTGTGTGTGTGTGTGTGTGTGTATATATACAGTATGTGTATGCGTGTATGTATACTGTATATATATATTTTTTTCTCCCTTTCATATCTATTTATTTATTTTGTAATTATCTATTATCATTTGTATTCATTTTATTTATTTATTTATTTATTTATTTATTTATTTATTTATTTATATGTTTTATTCAAGTTAAATATGTATATGTGTGTATGTTTTTATACATACATATTTTCTGTTATTATCATCCTAATTATTATTTATTTATAATTTGTATTGTTTTTATTTTTATTTTTTCTTAACTATTTTTTTGTATGTATGCCATGTATTGTTCTATGTTGCACATGAGAACACTGAGAAACATATAAAAGACTGGGATAAGACCTGATTTAAAAATGATCAAATTTAATCATTTTGTAACTTTACTTGCATGTGACGATGGGCAAACATAACCAGCCTGCAGCTTTGTTTGCATTTGGAACATTTGCGGTTCACCCATGAAGAAACACGTCTCTTACCATGCACGAAGAGCTCAGGCCACACCAGGCAGCAGTCACCTATGGCAGAGAAGACCAGTCCCCCCACCACACCCAGGACACTCTGCCCTCCGTTCCAGCTCAGCACTATAGCAGCAAGCAGCAGCGTGGGCACTGATTTGACACCTGCATGCATGATGGACGATGGCATATCAGGAGTCATCATGTAGAAGTAAAGAGCTGCAGACAAAAAGAAAGGCAAGAGGGAGAAAAGGAGAGTACAGGACTGACAGAGGAGAGAGAAACAGAGAGACACATCAGTACATGTGCTGAAGTTTAGAGTCAAAATGATGATATTGAGAATCTTTGTCTAAAATGAGAGATTTATGGCTAATAACATTAACAAGTACTGATTTATGACCTATTAAGAAGAAATGATTTTACAGTACTGTATTTCTCCTCTGCCGCCTGTCATAGGCATCTGTCTCAAGGATGTCCATGGTCTCAGTGCTCTGATGTCCTGTTTTTCACCCTCTCTTGTATTCAGTCCCTGTAGCTCCTCTTACAGTCCTGGTAACCGGCACATGTAATCCTCAGATGTTCTGCTCTTGTTCTCCTGTCTGAATCTCTGCCGTGTCTCTCAGTCTGTTGGTGTTTCACAGAAATGAACCTTGGACAGATCTTTGCAGACTGATTGTACTCTGATAATCGATTTCCTTCTGGACAAACAGCTGACCTTTGACCTCTCCAGCTGGAATACATTGGTGACATCAACACGAGAGGGGCAAAGTTGAGCTAGTAGTAAAGTCATATATGACAACGGTTGTTTTTCTTACTTTATGAACTTCTGATGATGCTGGCAATAAAAAAGGAAAAGGCCATATTCTCTCTTTGGAGGAAATCCTTTTTATTATCTCCATAGTTTGTAGGTGATGGAAAGAGAAGTATTAAACTCTGCAACAACTATGATGAGAGAGAGAGAGAGAGAGAGAGAGAGAGAGAGAGAGAGAGAGAGAGAGAGAGAGAGGTATAACCCATGAAGTCACAAAGCTAACAATAACAACCAGGTGACACCAACATTCAAAACCATTTCATGCATCAGCAAAAAATCAGCTGCTGCTTTAAAAAAGAGAATTATTTGATTTCTTGAGATGGCCATGCAGATTCAGATCTAATAAATGGGCAAAGATTCTACATTTACAGAAAAGAAAAATGTCCAATAACACAGCGGTAAGATAGAAAATCAATATACTGGATCATAACAATGAAACAAAATGACACGTGTTAAATTGAGCGTGCAAATGAAGTGTAAATGCATAAGTTTGCTTTTTTCTCGCTGCTTTTCTGTCACACAAATATAGTTACAGTTCTCCAGAGGGTCTGAATGCCCCTCAAACTAAAATTGCATGTATGGATAAAGGAAGAGCCAGCCTGTGATGGTTCCACAAATGAAAAGGCTGACAATTATTAACCGACATTTCTGAGGCAAACTTTGCACTCTGCTTACCCACAATTCCTAGAGTCGTGGGCTGTGTGTCATTGTGATTCGCACACAGCTCTAGAGGAGCGTGGGATTATCAGGTGAGTGGAGCAATAAATAGCAAGAGTTATAAGAGGAGATTGAGAGTGATCAGATATGAATGGGGGCCAAAAGCAAACGTGTGTGTGTGTTTGTGTGCGAGTGTGTGTGTTTGTGTGTGTGCATAAAAAAGTTGCACTTTTGCTTTCTCTGCAGAGGACATGGCGATGAGCTCTTCCTCCCAGAGAGTTGGAGTTGTAGGATATGGACATCTAGGTCTGAAATTCCACTCCAGTCTGTTGTAATCTTTTTTATTATTATTGAAATGATCCCACTCTCACAGAGTCTCCTCCTGGATTTGTCTTTCTTCAGGGCAGTACCTGGTGGAGAGGATCCTTAAAGATGGAGCTGCTCTTGGTCTCACTCTGGCTTTTGTTTGGAACAGAAATTCAGACAAACTCAAAGGTTTAGTCCCTGATGACCTGATACTCAGCAACCTGTCGTCCTTTGCAGAGAGGTGCTAACACTCACACATGTCATATAAACCCGCCTGCTCAAACAGAGACTAATCCTACCATACTATCACTGTGCTATCATAGAAAACATGCATGTAATGCTCCATCTTTTTCACTGAATGATTTCTGTGCTTTCAGGCGCTGCAATGTGATCATAGAGGTTTGCCATCCACAGATAGTTAAAGAATTTGGGCCTCTCTTCCTGTCTCAGTCTCATTTCTTGGTGAGCGCATCCTCTGTTTGTTTGCAATTATGCAAGTTATAGTTGTTTTTTTTAACCAAATTTTCACAGTTTTGACTTTGCAATGTTCCTTCCAATTTGATGAGTTCCGTGCTATGATGTCTTTCAGTTAAAATGCCAATAGATTTCACAGTTTACTGCACAAATTCAAGAAAAGACACTGGAGTGTGTAGTGCTTATTTCAAAGTAATTTTGTACCGTTTTTACCCTATATAGAGGGATAGATAGGCTGAGATTTTTGTTTCCTGATCCTCAATTGCAAGAGACCAGAGCAGCCCTAAAGACAGATGATAAGTCATGTTTGTCAGTCATGATTCCTTTTTACATTTATGACACTGGCCTATTTCTAATAGATGTGGTTAATATAATTATATTCGTTCCCTTAAAGCTGCTGTTGGTAGTCACAGAGTAAACATCTGTTAAGAGAGAGGGACTTCGAATGTCAACATTATCCCTCCCAACCAGATTTCCTCTTAGCCCCCTGACATAGATCGGCGTGTGCAGTCATGATAGTGCCGGACTCATAACCATCGGAGGATGTAGTAGGGGTTGCCCCTTAACCAATCAGGACCAAGCGGCAACCTCCGGTCTCAAACGATGAAGCCAATGTGGAAGTGCTATAAACTGCAATACATCGAAAATCTGCTTGAGGCTGGCTGCAGAAACACCGGAAACCACATAGAAATGAATGGGAAAAAGAAGATCTTTGCAGCTTTAATAAACATGTTTACAGCCTGGTTCAAAAAACGGCTTGGCCCTATGAAGCTAATCTCTCTATCGGCACACACTGTATGGGGGTGAATTTTTTTCTAACGTGACGGTTCAGAAGATATTAAGATTACCAGTTTTGCCCAAATAAGGACATGTCTGACGTGACTCCCGGTCTGGAACACATAGCTATTGGCTAGGAGGCTCACACTACATCACACTCACTGGTTGAGTTCCGCATTTCCAATATGGCTGCTGCTGTCGCTCAGGAACAGATGGGTGACGTCAAGGATACTACGTCCATATTTTATACAGTCTATGATCAGGACAGAGGATTGGAGATTAGCTTTGATTGGTCCGTCATAACGGGAACGAGGGAAATAATAACATTGCTTGTTACAAGGGCATTGGAAAACGCAGAGATGTCGCAATAGTCTCAAATTACTCCACTTAACGATGAGTACCAATGGGCATTATGACCTTTTCTCCAAACTCAGCAGAAAAAAAGTTACGTTTTTTACACCATTCCTACTAACAGCAGCTTTAATTGTATGAGTCACTACATTATTATTATTATTATTATTATTATTATTATTATTATTATTTTATATTATTTTTTTTTTGTTACCTTTATTTAACCAGGAAATAAAAACTCCTTGAGATCAAAAATCTATCTAAGAGCGTCCATGGCCAATATAGGATGCAGCACAGCTTACACAGATTCTGACAGAGAAGCCACTTACACAAACATAATATAAGACCATGGGAGGACATTTAAATACATGTCATAACAGAACAAAACAACAAAATGAGTGTTTAAGTAGTCATAGTTTTCGGTCACGTGACCACCGCAGCAGCCTGCAAGGCAAAAAAGAACCAAAGAGCGCAGCGTAATAACATGACGGCTTACATTCAGGCAGACGTGTCGAACCGCCTCTCCCTGCCAAGAGTTCCCTGTCAAGCCTCGACACTAAATATTAACTTTAACTTACCTAGGAACACTTCATCGAGAGAACGTCAGGACAAAAGTGTCAGACTGTGAAAACCGATTTAAAAGCGTTGTCGACAAGTTACTGCTGGAGTTGTTTACATCGGTCCACACACAGCAACCATGTCAGGAGTAGTACATCGACTAAACATACATGAATTAAAATACTATGTGTTTCAACTCACCATTAATGAAATGTTCGCTCAAAGACTTGTGGACTTGTATTGTTGTGTTGTTCCCTCACCAGGGACAGCAGATCGTCTATTAATCCACATCTCTTTCTCTCTGGATTTTCTTTCTTACGTGGGAATCTTACAAGAATTGTTGACTTTTTTTTTTTCAAGTATGCGAGGTCACGTGAAAACTAAGAGATTCCCAGTGTGTCTACCTGCAGCGTGTTTAGCACCACCTTAAAACCACCCAGTGAAACAGGTTCATTCAGCTTCAGCTCTTCCTCTACTTAATTCCAATTGAAGGGAGCTGCAAAGACATGAGTCAAAAATGTGTGGTGTACACAGTGGGCTTCGTAACATTTGTTTCATTCCAGATGAACATTTCAAACTAAGTTGTCTGTGCTTGGAGTAACTTAGTTTCTGTTTTTATTCCATGGTATAGTTTTTAATGGTTAGTAATGGTAATGGTTTCTAAATAAACATAATGTAACTGAATGTACATATATGTCTTGACTGCATTTATGTATTGTGAAAATACAATGTTTTGAGATTTTTTAAGAAGTACTTTGAATACTTAAGTTTTTTTAATAGGAAGTACTTCAGTACTTTAACTCAAGTAATAATCTGACAGAGCAACTTTCACTTGTATTGGAGTGATATTTGACATTGAGTATCTATACTTTGACTTAAGTAATGAAACTGTGTACTTTGTCCACCACTGGGTATACATTGTATCACTGGTTCATGTTGCTGTCTACAGCAAAAGGTTAAGATAAGGCAAGTTTAATCTTCAAGCACCATTCAGACATAAAGTAATTCAGAGAGCTTCAGATTAAAAAAAGAGAACACTAAGAACATTGAGCATTTAAGAAATATGTTAACAAGCAACAAGACATCTTAGAATATCAGATTAATAAACAAGTACATTAAAAAGTAAAGTAATATTAGAGGAGATACACTACCGTTCAAAAGTTTGGGGTCACCCAGGCAATTTTGTGTTTTTCATGAAAACTCACACTTTATTTATCAAATGAGTTACAAAATGAATAGAAAATATAGTCAAGACATTGAGAATGTTAGAAATAATGATTTTTAGTTGAAATAATAATTTTGTCCTTCAAACTTTGCTTTCATCATAGAATGCTCCCTTTGCAGCAATTACAGCATTGCAGACCTTTGGCATTCTAGCTGTTTATTTGTTGAGGGAATCTGAAGAAATTTCACCCCACGCTTCCTGAAGCACCTCCCACAAGTTGGATTGGCTTGATGGGCACTTCTTGCGTACCATACGGTCAAGCTGCTCCCACAACAGCTCAATGGGGTTGAGATCTGGTGACTGCGCTGTCCACTCCATTACAGACAGAATACCAGCTGCCTGCTTCTTCCCTAAATAGTTCTTGCATAATCTGGAAGTGTGCTTTGGGTCATTGTCCTGTTGTAGGAGGAAATTGGCTCCAATCAAGCGCTGTCCACAGGGTATGGCATGGCGTTGCAAAATTGAGTGATAGCCCTCATTATTCAAAATCCCTTTTATTTTTTACAAATCTCCCACTTTACCAGCACCAAAGCAGCCCCAGACCATCACATTACCTCCACCATGCTTAACAGATGGTGTCAGGCACTCTTCCAGCATCTTTTCACTTGTTCTGTATCTCACTAATCTTCTTCTGTGTGATCCAAACACCTGAAACTTCGATTTGTCTGTCCATAACACTTTTTTCCAATCTTCCTCTGTCCAATGTCTGTGTTCTTTTGCCCATATTAATCTTTTCCTTTTATTGGCCAGTCTCAGATATGGCTTTTTCTTTGCCACTCTGCCTAGAAGGCCAGCATCCCGGAGTCGCCTCTTCACTGTAGACTTTGACACTGGCGTTTTGCGGGTACCATTTAATGAAGCTGCCAGTTCAGGACCTGTGAGGTGTCTATTTCTCAAACTAGAGACTCTACTGTACGTGTCTTCTTGCTCAGTTGTGCACCGGGGCCACCCACTTCTCTTTCTACTCTGGTTAGAGCCTGTTTGTGCTGTTCTCTGAAAGGAGTAGTACACATCGTTGTAGGAAATGTTCAGTTTCTTGGAAATTTCTTGCATGGAATAGCCTTCATTTCTAAGAACAAGAATAGACTGTGGAGTTTCATATGAAAGTTCTCTTTTTCTGGCCATTTTGAGAGTATAATCGAACCCACAAATGTGATGCTCCAGATACTCAACTAGCTCAAAGAAAGGCCAGTTTTATAGCTTCTCTAACCAGCAAAACCGTTTTCAGTTGTGCTAACGTAACTGCACAAGGGTTTTCAAGATGTTTCTAATCATCCATTAGCTTTCTAACACGATTAGCAAACACAATGTACCATCAGAACACTGGAGTGATGGTTGCTGGAAATGGGCCTCTATACACCTATGTAGATATTCCATTAAAAACCAGACGTTTGCAGCTAGAATAGTAATTTACCAATTAACAATGTATAGAGTGTATTTCTGATTAATCTAATGTTATCCTTATTGAAAAAAACAGTACTTTTCTTTCAAAAATAAGGAAATTTCTAAGTGACCCCAAACTTTTGAACGGTAGTGTAGATCTTTATAGCAGTAAATTGAGACGTTTCAGACCTGTTTTAAAAGAGACAACAGACTGAGAAAGACCATTTAGTATGTATGTATGTAGTGAATAAATGAACAAATAAGTGTTCTGATTCCAATAAAGATAATAAAAAACATACTCTGACACAAAGTGGTTGCTGGTAATCACATTATTTTTGCATCTCTTTGAGCCTTTGTTCCTCCTCCTCCTCTCAGGTGGGCTCTCCCTCGGCTCTCTCTGACCCCGATCTGAACCAGCAGCTATGTCAGGCGGCTCAGCAGTATGGAAACACGCTCTACGTCCCAAGCGGTGCATTATGGGGAGGCCAGGATATCCAGAGGCTGAATGATAGCGGGGGCTTGAAGGTAAACCCAGATAAGTACAGGTGTGGTGTTAGACTGAGCATGCTTTTGTTTTCAAGTCCAGTTAGCTGCATAGAGGAAGTCCACATTGAGGAATCCACTGACTGATATTTTTATCCTTAAGTATTTTAGGTGAAATCCTGTGTCCACTTTTGTATAGTTATTAAACATCTGGTGCATACTGACCTTAACACCATTTCACATTTGTTTCCTCTTAAATCTTTATCACAGCATTAGGAGAATATGTTAAAATATTTTTGAAATTCTTGGCAGCACCCAGGAGTTTTTATCAGCTCCTTAGATTTCATCCTAACTCTCATGAATTTAGCTTTTGATGAGTTCTGTGAATGTAAACATGGCATGTCAAACTTTTTCAGCTTTTTGTCTAATGCATTTTCTTTTTTATGTGATGGGATCGTTTTACACAGTTTTGATCAAATGCTCAAATGAATTAAAGGGAATCAAACAGATTTTCCATTATTTTTTCTGCCTTAAATCTGTTTCATCCTTGATTCATTTTCAGGCGTTGTTTATAAGGATGTCCAAGCATCCGTCCTGCTTCCGTCTGACAGGAGACGTCCTCTCTGAGTGGACAGAGGGAGAGGGCAGACGTGTTTTGTTTAAAGGCTCGGTGGCTGAGCTGTGCCCTCTCGCTCCAAACAATGTGAACACCATGGCAGCAGCGGCAGTAGCAGCAGGATCACTGGGCTTCACAGGTGTTCAGGGGGAGATTGTGTCTGATACAGCGTAAGTCCTAAACACCTGACTGACCTCATGTAACCCTCTCATATCTGCTTGAATCACACGTTTCTCCCCGCTCTTCATGCCTCCTGCAGGTTAAGTGATTTTCATGTGGTGGAAGTGGAGGTAACCGGCCCTGGAGGCTTCTCAGTCCATACTGTAAGGAGGAATCCAGCCAAACTCGGAGCTGTTACTGGCAGTGCAACATACAACTCCTTCTGGAATAGTTTACTCAGTGAGTCCTGCATGTTTCTCTTCCTTAAAGATATTTTTTTATTTTTGTATTTAAATATCATTTAACCAGTATAACCTCAATGAGATTTTACAAGAGTGTGCTGGCCAAGATCAGCAGGAGCACATTCCAACAAAGTTATAGACAAACAACGCAGAATTCTAAAACATGACAACATATCATGGATCACATAACAGAAAGTCATCAGTCAAAGCATCTACAAGCTGATGCATCTTCCTCCATTGCCTTCAATCTGCTTTTAAAAACATTTAAAGAGACAAGCTCACTCAAACCTGAATTCTCCTGCAGGAGGTTCGAGGCTGCAGGAGCAATGTATGGGAAACTATGTTTTCCCATTTCAAGACACACTGAGCACGGAAAGCAAAATCAAGTTTTGTGATTGGGTCACAGAGCAAAACACACTGATTGATATTAAATGTTTTTATGTGGTGAAAAAACATGCCAAATTTAAAATAATTAAACCTCTCCTTTACTAGAGATTAACCTTCAGTAAAAGTTATTTTGCAGCCATTCTTTATTTGTATGTTTCAAGCCCCAAATACGTGTAGCTTAAAAAAGATTGGCAGTTAAATTGTCACGAGTTGATATTTAGTTTTGTGTATTTCTTTGTGTATTTTTTTGTGTTTTAGACAAGTTTGTTGTGTTTCCTGTTTTATTTTGTAGTTCTTGATCCCTGTGTTTCCAGTTTAGGGTTACTTCCTGCTCTTGTGTGTTTCACCTGTGCCCTGTGTCCATACCTGTGTTGATTATTTGGTTTATCTGTTTCCCCTGTCCTGGGCCGGATCATTGTACATCTTACTTATGGATTTAATTTCTTAGACATTTTAATAAGGTTTTTTTGTACCTTCTTTATTATAAAAATCTTGATTTTTCTGCAACTGGGTCCTCTTACATTTCCCCATTGTGACACTAATGAAAGCAGTGGTGAATGTAATTATGATACAGTAAGAACAAAACTCTTGAATATCATGTGACTGCCTCTCTACTCTGCCAGTGCTGTTATTATGAAGTTACGGTGAACTTTGATATTTAATTATAATACATAACTTAAACCCATGCCAATGCACAATACTACAGCAAGTACACATATGGTTGGTAGTTTCCATCGGTGACTACTTGAGTCTTTTGTAGCTTGTTAACCTTTCATTTAGTAATTTTTTTAAGACACAATTTACAAGAATGAATTTGTGAATCCTTTTAATTTTTTTTACTCCTCATATTCTTTTTTTCTTATAGTTTGCAAAGGTCACGGGGGCCGAGTTTACCTCTGCTGAATCAGATGCTGGATTTACATCAGCACAACAGGAAGATCCACGTTAAAACTCCAGATATATCAGGAGGCTTACAGAGGATAAGATGTGTGGATGATTTCCCAGGATCAGTATCCCACTAAGAACAAAACCTTGGATTTGTGTGTTTCAATAAAGTGCATGCATACAAAGAAAGAAGAGCCTGAGATAATTTGTAAAACACAAACAGGTACATATATTTAAGCTTTATTATAAGTTCATCTGGTGCAAGGTTGTAACAAATGCTAAAACTTTTACAGGGAGTGTAAGATCACGCCTGGTAAAACCATTTACTGACAAACTTTCAAAACATCCTGTAGCTCCTCTTCAAGACGACCTTCACCTGAAAACAAGTTTCAGTCCTCTTTTCTTCTGCCTCTCTCACCTCTGTTCCTTTCACAAATAAATACTCACAGAAGCAGGGAAACCAACTACCTCCATGATAACACACACACACCAAACACACACTGATAAACAAAAGGAGTGTGAGGTTTTTCAAAGGTGACAGTTGCTGAAAGGCTGAGACGCACTAAGGTGCAGAAATAAAATGGAACAAACACACACACACAGACATGTTCTCAGGATAGAACCACTCTTGTCTGCTGACGCTTTCTGTTCATGTGTTTGTGTTTGACCTTTCATTTCCACTCGGGGAAGTTTTGGAGTAAATAAGGCATTTGATAGACACAATAAAGAAATGCTACGGTGGACTGCTTGAGCTGAATGAGAGCAAGACTTTGAAGTCAAACTAAAGTACAAAGAACAAGGAAGGTAGTTGATCCTGCTTTGAATGTGTAAAGATGACATGCTGGTAAAAAGAAGAGTTATGCTGTTTTCCCTGCTCTGACCCACTTTTAAATCAAGTATAGAAACATACCAGAAACAATGATTATTACTTCCTTACTGCTTTAGATCTACCTCTGTAATCCAGTGTTAGTACATTACAAAATCAGACAGCCCTGATTGTATGTATGTGTTGAACTGTCTGTGTTGCTATTTCTAGCTGCTAAAAAACAGGTTGCACTGCTGGTGTAACTGAAATTTATCAAAAAATATCAAACTGAGTGATGTTTTTAAAAAGTCTGAGGTACACACAGGTTGGGAAGACACTGAGAGTGATGCAATGCACAACAAACTTATATAAAGTTTATCACTCACATGACTGCACCCGTTTGTGAAGTTTCTGAGTACATATAAGTGATCTAAACAACAGCCACGGATTAAGTTTCATTAGTGAGGTTCAGCATGTACTGCACGTGTGTATTTGTGTGTCAGTTTTTCTCGCTTTCGTCGCTCCCGTTGGATGATTGGACAGCAGAGGTGGGCTTGTTTTTGAATGGCAGGCCGTAGGGCTGGCGGATGTTCTTCCGGTCCTTTTCTGCCTCCAGATCTTCGTCGTAGCGTTCGTCTTCATCATTGTCCTCGGCCTCGCTGTGGTGGGGGGAGGAGTGGCGGGACAGAGCTGGAGATGGAGGTACTGAGGCCGGTCGGGGGTAACGGAAACCCGAGGTCTGAGGGACAGAGAGAGAGAAGTGGTCAGTAACTGATACAGTGCGATGTCCCAACTCAGTCGAGGCAGATGGCTGTCTAACATGAGTCTGGTTCTGCTCGAAGTTTCTGCCTGTCAAAAGGAAGTTTTCCCTTGCTGCTGTAACTTGCTAAATGCTCTACTAATGGTGGATTAAGATGAGATCAGACTGAGTCTTACCCTGTCTTGATGTTGGATCTTTGTTAATTATAAAACATAGAGTGCGGTCTAGAACTGCTCTGATGGAAAAGCGTCTTGAGATAACATTTGTTGTGATTTGGCGCTATATAAATAAAGGTTGATTGATTGATAGTTTAATTGTGTTGTGAAGACATAAATACAGTTACTCACTGAGGTGGGCGCGTTGAGTTCATAAACGTAGGTGTCAGGGAAAGCTTTAGCCAGGGCCATGTGACGTGCTGATACATAATACTGGAGCAGGAAAAAGAACAATATTTAAGTATTTTAAAGTCATTGCATAAACAAAATAAGTGGTTAAGGACTTTGGATCTTACCCTGCCGAGGTATCTCCAGTCCAACAGCTCACTTAGACGCTCAGTCCGGTTCCTCTGGATGATCCTCTGACGCCGGCTCTGCTTGCAAAACTGAAAAAGGAAGGAAGTGAGCTGGTTGCACGACTCGTCGACCCCTCGGAACCGCCGGTCCAGGATGTAAATACCTACAGGAAGAAAAAAGCGTAATGTGTAAAGAAAGCATCAGTAATTCCAGTGTAACTGTTTTAAAAACAAATGTTAAGAATGAAGAGGTTGTGAGAAACTCACCGTATGCTGAGGGGTCGGCTATGTGCTCCTCCATGAAACAACCAAAGCCTGACAGGTTCGTTGAAATTGAAGGAATCCCCATCACTGTACACTCAGCTGAGAGAAACAGAAACAAAGAGGCCAGATTAACAACTGATTAATATAAAATATACCTGCACAGGTAGATCAGCCCTTGAGCATGATTGAATCATACCTGGTGTGTAGCCCCACGGCTCGTAGTATGAGGGGAAGACGCCGAGGTGGCAGCCTCGTACAAACTCCTCATAATCCATCGGAAGTAAAGGAGAGGTGGACGAAAGGAACTCTGGATGGAAGATAATCTAAAGAAGGGAGAAGCCACTCAGTATCTAGGTGATACCAATCCCAGCAGTGTGAGCAGCAAACAGCACAGTCTCACCTTCACTTCTAATACATTCACATTATGTTTCAGATGCAAACCAGTCTCTCAAACCGGATACACTGCAAGTATTACATTTCTAAACTTGTCTTGCTAGCAACAACACACACACAAAAGGTGAGAAGAAATCTCTGAAGATTGCAGGAGACTCATTTTTGAAAGTTAACCCATTAGTGGGACTATTTAAGACCGGCATACCTTGACTCGGTCAGCTGAGCTGTTGAAAAGGCCGATACGGCGGACACAGTTCAGGATGGGGTCGCTGCTGTCCTCCAGCATGTTGTGGGTGCAGATCGGAGGCTGGCATTGTCTCTGAGTCGCAAAGATGGCACGCTTCATCAGGGTGAAGTCCTCTTTGTCCATTATCTTTGAAACATCAGGCAGCTGGCCGCTAATGAAGAAAGATGGATTCAGATTTAAAGGACACTAATAGACTTAATAGTTTGTTCAGGTTTCTTTATTTCTCTCTAAAGATCAATATGAATATGTGTAAGCTTGGATGATTCAATAAACTTCTTCACAAGGTTTAGAACCAAATGGGGAAGCACATTTTACAGATTTAGAAAATATGTTCAGATCTGACAGATCTTTTTAAATTAATGGATCAGTTCACTAAGTTATCTCATAGAGTATTTATATCTTTTAAAGGACAGTTTATTCCACAGTTTCATGAAGTAGTATAAAGAGGTCATCTTACACTAAAAGTGACTCATAGAGTTTCTTTCCAAAGCGTTCCTTCACAGTCTGAGCAGTATCCCTGTCAGGGACAAAGAGAAAGAGATTCAAAATTGTAGTCAGACATCTAAAACCTTTTCACCTCAAGTCAAAAATCACTTATTGTTGAAGATTGGATACTTTATGAAATGTTTCAGCATGCTAAAAATATAAAGACACCTCACCAGAGCTGTTTCCTGACCGCCTGTCCCTTTAACGTCTCAACGTTGAAGTTGTTTGTCCGAGCTGGCATGATGAAGAACGCAATGACAGTGACGTCGCTGTGATTAACCTGCAACAGGCAGATCATACAGGAATATGGTAAATATGAGGACATAAATACATTTGTATAGCAGTTAACTGAACTCCACCAACAAACACTTACTCGAAGTAGATAGTTGAGTCTGGCTAAAGCTTCCAAGAAGAGGTCGGCTCCTTTATTGGAGAACTCGTACCTCCCAGCAATAAACAGGAACAGACACTTATCCAGGTTGAAATCCAGATGCCTGAAAGTTATTGAAACACATTTTCATATTCTGTATCATCTTTCTTATGACAGCAGCATAATAAGAACTACATTTTTCTTATTTGTATCAAGAATTTTCAGCAAGTCTTCTTATTTTTTCTCATGTGTAAAGTTTTGACTGTGACGTGAAAGATGTGATGAAGTCTGACCCGTAGAAGTGTCCTCTGACGAACTCTTGTATCCGATTCTTGCTCTGAGCGTGAAGGTTTTGAAACTCATGCACAGCAGAAAACTTCTTCACATTAAGTCCATTGGGAGTGACGACGTCTGCAGTGGGATGGGAGAGATTTAGTGAGCAGAGAGTCAGGGAAATCAGTTAAAGCTTAGGGAGGTGTCTAATTTGCTGAATAGCCAGCCTTCTATGTTAGCAATAACCCTTTTGAGAAATAAATATATCCTCATACAGCTAGACTTGTTTGCCCGGTCAGCACTGAATGAGAAGAGGGTACACCATTGAGGAAGTTTCTGTATTTCACACATGAATTCACCTCCACACACCTGGTTTCCTCTTGAGCAGGTGCTCTGCCTCGATGGCTGTGATCTGTGACACGGTGGTGAAGACGTGGGCACAGTGAGCGGCTGCTCGCTCCAAACAGTATCGATGGTAGATCTGTCTGTCACCTGCTTCTTTATCCACGTTGAACTGGATCACCCCCAAACGGGAAAAGAGAGAAAGAGAGAGACGTTGTTGAAATTTATTGCATTTTCATAAAACAAAAAAAAATCATCACTCTAATTGTAAAGGCAGATCATGAATGAATGTGTGTGTGACCTGTGTCCATAATTAAGGTCACACGGGGTCATTGTCTATTTAAGGTAGGAACCTTTGTTGTGTGGTCAGGTGTTCCGCCCGGAAGATTAAACAGTTTTTGACTTGATTGTAGAGGCCAAGCCAAAGCTCTAAGCCACTGAGGCATGGCACCTGGAATACCTATCTGACGCGCTCGAGTTACCGTGCTTGATGAATTACAGTCCAAGTCATATTTGCCAGTTGAACTCTCGGTCCATCTATTTTCGTGATATGAACTCCAAAGTGTCCAAAACATGACATTTCACAGATGAACATACACACATAACTCCCGCAGCACCATGCTGCTTCAGTGGTCAAAAACTGTTTAACCTTCCGGGTGGAACACCTGACCACACAACACTGATTATCAATTTAATTCTGAACAAACTTCACAAGAGTCAAGGTCAAACTAACTTAATTGGCCTTTTTCTACCCATCATTGTATTACCCTGCTTTCTAACTGATCTTCCGGTTGTGTAAGATGCTTAATTCTGATTGGTCCAAACCCCTTGCAACGGTTATTAACTTTCACTCACATGAGCGGAGGCAAAGTGATCACACGTCATGTCAAATCAATCCACGGAAAATACTTCCGGCATACTTTGCGTCTACTTGTTGACACCATAGACATTAAGGTGAGGTTTTTTCTTAATCAATTTTTTTTGCCAACGTGTTTGTATCTTCAGTTAGTAGCCGGGTAATACACAGGATTATGTATGGTTATGACCCCTCCCAATGGACGTGAACTCCACTTCGCGTCAGGGTCTTGTCTCACCCATTGACTGTATAAAATATGGACGTAGTTTCTGTGAAGTCATCCATCTGTTTCTGAAGCGCTGTTTTGAAGCCAATCATCGGCGGGAACCATATTGGATATGCTGAAGTCAACCTAACTTCTGCCGAGTTAAAGAGGCGGGCTTTGAGCCTCCTAGCCAACAGCTACACTGTTCCTGCCTGTCAATCAAGTCAGCTGTGCCTCTCATAATGGAAAACTTGAAATCTTAATATCTTCGAAATTGCCTCTTTATGAAAAATTCACCCCCTGTACAGTGTGTGACGCTCAAGAAAAGAGCTATCCAGACTACACTCGTTCTATTTGTACCAGGCTGTAAACATGTTTATTTCTGCTGTACAGATCGGCTTTTTTGAATTTGTGTGTACATGGCTTCCGGTACTTCCGGAGCCAGCCTCAAGCGGACACTTGAGGAACTGCAGTTTTTAACACTTGCGCTTTGGCTTCAATTCTCGCAGCTGGAGGTTGCCGCTTGGTCTCACCCTATCAGGATTCTGTTTCCCAGAACTACTTGCAAACCGTACATTATCCCTTACATATTTATCTATAATAGAATGCATACAGGTAAACAAACATACATCTGCAAGCTTGTTATAGAAGTCCACATTTCCGGCACACAGGTATCGTCCCAGTAGAGTGGCATGAGTGGTGAAGATGGTTGCAATAGAAAGCTGTCTATGTCTGCACAAAACCAGGCCCAGGCCAGCCAGCCACTCGTGGAAATGGGCGACGATGTGTGGAGGCTCCTCACTCTGCGCTGCATACTGAAAAAAAACACACAAAAACATTCACACCCATCTTGTTTTCATACCTTTTACAAGGCTGACACACTGAAAAGCTTCAGATTATGATATCTATTATACAGATAATGAGTCTGCTATCTGTCTCACAAACATCCCGTATTTGACATTTCCTTTGACCTAACACAGCTAAAACATTTATCTGTCTCTTTAAGTGATATATAGTAGTCATTAGAAAGTTTATGGGACATGCAGCTGACCTCTCCTAGAAGCCAGGCTGTGAGGAAGCCAAACAGCACGGCGTCGTTTGCCTCACGGTCGAACCAAGGCACGCCAATGTCGCAGAGCTCCCACAGCTCGCTCTTCCAGGAGTCCAGAGACCAGGCGGTGAACCCCACATCGATAAGAATAACATAGGGACTCCCCTCGATGAGCCAGCGCCCAAAGTAAACCTGAGTGAAAAGGAAGGTGGAAATTACTTTGACTCCTTATGCCTCACGACACCCGGGAAAGCGGACATTTATCCCTACACACAGTTATTACTTTATTTTAAAAAAATTAAACAATAAGAAGTTATATATGAGTTGTATCGTTTCAAATAAAAATAGTGTAAACAGAGTTGTTCCTGTTGAAGATGCCACGCCTTAAAAAATAGTTGCCAAGATTTTAGGTGTTTCGTTTTGTGCATTAATTTGCTTTTTACTTAGTCCTTCAGTCTCTTATCTAAAAGTAGCCTACTGTATTTTGAAGGCCACATCTCAATAACAATAACACATTCCCTCCATATAATCCAAGATTAACCTTGACCATTTTGTCATGTGACACAGAGAGAATGTCAAGTCAATCTATGAAAACAAAACTATTTAGCAAGACTTTATTCAGTGCACTAAAACAGGACTTTTATTTGAAACAGGACTTTTATTTTGGGGAAAAAAAGTTAACTACCTAACTAGCAGTGCTCTGGTGCTCATCTGTTTGTCTAAAGGTCACATACTTCAAGATAAACCACACTGGCTTCGCTGAAAGACTGCACTATCCCTTTTAAATAGTACCACCACCACCACTTTGAGCCTTGACCCATGATTCCACAGCACTCCCATAGTGACACAGCACAAAACGTCTCACACAGACACACAGACACACAGACACACACACACACACACACACACACACACACACACACACACACACACATACATACACTGACAGTCATCTATTTCTGGAGTGTATTTTTGAAAGAGAGACAGAGAGACATTGATACAACCTCTAACCTTTGCAAGAAATGTCACAGGGTTTAGAGATGTTGTCAGAGACAGGAGAGAGAGGCAGCGGATGAGCTCTAGCTTTTTATAAATGCACATTCACCACACATAATAACTGTGCAGGAAGGATAAATGTCCTTTAGTGCAACACACAAAGTTAACTCAGAGGCATGTGTGTTTACTGAGTATGTGTGTTAGTACCTTACACCCACTGGAGTTCATCTTGTCAATGGTTCTCTTGAGTACAGGGTTTGTGGGCTCGATCAGCTCCACCTGAGTGCGCACGTTACTTTCCACGTAGGGACCCACCAGGAAATAGTTCTCCCCCCATTCCTCAGAGGTCATGCGGGCCTTGGTCTGGATGACGGTGTAGATGCCTCCAACTTCACACATGCAGCAAACATGTCACACAAAGTTGAGATGGACATATAACGAGATTGAGCCTGATATATACTGTACATATTAGGTAATGTGATGATAAATCTTTCTTATGGTTTTAAAAAAAACTGTGTGCATGATTACATTTGAAAATAAAACAGAAAATAGGTCCACATGTTGTCTCTTTTTTGTGCAGGTATTTTCTATATTTGACAAAATTTGGAAAATTAAGATCATACATGCCTGCACACCAAAAAGGTTCAAACTCAGGTACAAACAAACACCTACCTTTGTTAGCGACCTCCCACGCAATCTCAAAGAGAACAGCATCCTCCAAATCGAAGTCCTCATCCCAGTCCTCTAGTCCTGAGAGGGACGTGACAGATAGGCTGCGGGCCAGCGGCATGCTAGGTGAAAAACAAAACACAAATCAAATCAAATGGGAGTCTTCAACAACTGTTCAAACCCAATGAATGGTTTCAGACAGTAAACAAGTTTCTGGATGTCTGAGAAGGTCACACACATGGTACCTTTTTTATTTTATACATTTTGGATGATCCCTGTCATAAAGTTCAAACCTTTGGATTCAGAAACATTTTTAGATTTGCTGTTGGGACACTTCAAGTTCCTCAGAATAACACCAGCTAGACTTCATGTCAAAATGACACTTAAGCACCGCCTCTTTACCAAGATTTCATCACAGAGCTGTAACACATATGCCATCACTGACTGACACATATCCTATTTCACAACAGTATTACACTATACAACTGTGATCTAAAAACAACAGCTATTGTATTGAATGTTGTACTGTAAATGAAGTTAAATGATTTTCTGGCGAGGCAATTAACTGAACATTTGGCTGCTGGAACCCTGATTTGAAAGGCAACCCTGAAACGTCACACTAAAGGACAGGGAGTCAAACCTGCAGTGTCGGCTCTGTATACACTCGGAGTCAAAGGGTATCTTCTTCTACACACATGCAGCGTTGAGTATCTTGCGTACTACATGTCTATTTGTTTACAAAAACTACATGTTTGCTTTGTGACACTTTGATCTTAACTGAGTAACCACACCAGATATGCATTAAACTCCTGTGAGTTCATCCTGCTGTGAAAGTAGACTAATGATCTAGCAGTGGAGACATTTAAAAAGGACCATTAAGGAAGGAGTGCATTACTTCTGACAGAAAATACGACTCTCTTTAGTTCCTGCTTGTAGAAATGGTGCAACCACCTTAACAAACGGGAGGAGTGGCGTGAGAGAGGACGCAGAGGTGGGTAACTGCTCCAACACAGATCAGGTATTAACTTGATCCACTCCGGAACTCGTAAACATGCTTCGCTTGAATTTTGTAATCAAGTGTTGTTGAGACAAGTACAAAACTACAACTGATGCTGAGTAACACTCCTCTTGTACAACAAACCTGTCTGCAACTTTCACATTTTTTTCCTCACTGCTCACCAGAAAGTTCATCTGCGTGAACTCGAGGACCAATTCGATTATCTTTGTTGTGGTCAGAGATTCCTGGGTGATTGTGCTTTTATGACAGAAAGACTCACAGGAGAATGACCTGGGTCTGTCCTGGACTGAGACAGGCCAAGATAAACCAAAGGTGGATAAGGAGAGCTGTTCAGATTGGTGAAAAACACCTGCTTTTCCCATTGGCATCTGACTACTTTACACAGAAGTTTAGGATATAATCCATACAGGATTAAATCAACTAAACTGAAATGCACATTTTTTATTTCAATAATTGTCAAAAAAATCTTTAGGATTACATAGTCACAAAAAAATGAATCTGAAATATTGTGTGTTGCTCTGGAGGCTTCAAGTTTCCAATCATACTTGTTGCATTCTGAACTGTCATTGGCTCTCAAACTGGATGTGAAGTTAGGACACCAGGCTCACGTACACACGGATGGGACTCAAGAGTACAAAATAAACTTTCCACTTGATTTCATCAGTCTATATGATCAAAACACAAGGACTTCATCCTGTAACAAGAAGAGCAATCATCCAAAAAAAGTAACAAAAAGGGAAAAAGACAATTCAGAGTATAGAGGGACTAAAACTGAGAAGACTTGAGGAGACTCAAACTAAACATCACTTTGGCCTACCCTTGAGAAGTCTTCTCTTTGACTCAGACCTTGCTTTGGACACCATTAAACGGATGCGTAATAGGAGAAGGCTAAAATTCTCACAAGCGGAATCCCTATCATCCCCTTCAAGCCCCTTTGTCTGTAACATTCCCCTTTATGGAGTATTTTTGGATGTCCTGCAGGCCTACATGTCGGGAGAAGGATAAGTTCCCAAACCCATACCCAAGACAACAGGCGACCACAGCCCCATTACAGCAGAGCTCTCAGTGGTTCATGCATGCTGCTGAAATGCACCGTCTGTTTATACTCATGATTTGTGGAGCGAACGTGACATCAAGCACCTACTGCAAGCCAGCTGCGGAAACGCGCACAGGACATTGCGTCCTGATGCGCGCCCGCGCCCGGCGAGGAAGTATTCAATTGAAGTCATTTCTGGCAAATAAAAGACAGATGTAGACTTACCCTTGAGTTTTGTCCTTACTTCACGAAGATGAACTGTACATTGGCAGCTGTCACAGTCTATCCAAAAAAGAAGGAGACAGAAGAGAGGCGAAAAGGGGGCGGTGGCGTCAGTTCAATTCCGGCTATTCACACTGGTTTGGTGCGTTTGCTGTCATGCAGATTGAAAGGACGCCCACAGGCTGCCATGCAGGAAAATATTGGTTAAATGCGAGTCCTCTTCTGACCCATTATTCATGAGCTTCAATCCCATTGGCCTCTGTGTCCTCTCGCCTCTGTGGACAATATTACAGGAAGTAGGCGTTTTCCTCAACTGAGACACGCCATTGGTTGAGGATAGGTTGAAGGGAGTTGCAGTGGTTGGTGGATTAACATTTCATCCAAACAAATGAGGGGAGCCAGGGGCAACCCGTCAATTGGTTTTCTACGGAGGGGGGCAGAAGAGCAAGAGAGTTATTTATAATGTCGTCAAAGAGTCACGTCGAGCATGGTTTTGGGAAAACAACGTGACCAGTGACATTAAGAAACACTACATGACCTCTGCTGTCGTGACCACATGGTTCAGATGGTCAGGGTCTATATTGGTAAAGTAGCTGAGTTGGAGAGTGCCCCTGTGGGGGGTCTCACTATCAATATCAGGAACCATGATTCTAGTAAAGATCTGGACTGCTGAAGTGTTGAACACAACATTGTCCCCTTGCCAGCTTTAACCATTAGTTTTGTGGTATGGTCTGACCTCTGACCTCTGATTCTATGAGTTTATGTTAAGTGTATGTTTGTGTTAACTTTCAGTGGAGGTACAGTATGCACTGATTTACATGAATAGGATGTTCAGGGTTGCTGACATCTGGAGGCATTAGCATACATCTGTTTCCATTTACAAAGTATTGTTGTCTGAGTTGCTTTTACAGTAGAGTTCACTGTATCAAAAAGCATGTCAAGTTGTCTTGTAGCCTTCTCATACAGTAACATTTAATCTCAGGCCTCTCTTTAAAATGGCATAAAGATCTCTACGAAACTTCCTTCATAAAAACCTTACTGACCATCACTTATCTGTGTGCAGTACTAATGTACCTCAAACCATTCTTCATTACCCAATGTGAACACAGCTGTTTCTTTATGGCAGTGATAGATATCAGCATTTTTTTTCCTTTTACTGACTGCAACTTTAATAGAACCATCTCATATCAGGCAAATGCTAATGACAAGATTTCTTTATTGACTGTATATTTTAACATAAAATCAATGGATTTCACACTGAAAGTATTCAAGAGAGACAAAGAAAATGTTAGAGATGCACAGTACAATATGGTACAAAACATTCACAAGTACTGGAAAAATACTTTCCACACTGTCAGTAACAAACAGTGGTGGACAGTAACAGAGTAAATGTACTTGAGTACTGTACTTGAGTAAATATTTTGAGTATCTGTACTTTACTTTAGTATTATTTTTTGGGGAAATTTATTACTTTTCCTCCACTACATTCAGAAGACAATTATTGTACTTTTGACTCCACTACATTTCTACCAATGCTCTAGTTACTCTCTACTTTTGCTTCAAATCAGCTCATGAATGTCCTTCTCTTTTCTGAAATCTGATCCCTAACACAGTAAACTGGTTGTGTAGTTCTGTTTGTCTCAGTGGTTTAGCCATACCTGTATATCGTGCATCTCCACTGTTGAACATGGAGCAAACACAGAGCAAATTTCACTCAGATCAGGCAGTTCATTTAGAGGTGGTAATGATGGCTATAATTCTCTTGAGCATCCATGGACATATCTTCAGCCCGTGTTAGTGGTTTTTGAAATGAAGAATGATACGTATCGTTTGAAATGTTCTCCCTGTCTCCCACTCTGCTCAAACATACAAACATTCACAGTCCAACCTGAGAAAGCATGTTGAGCTACGTAACATTTGTTTCATTCCAGATCAACATTTCAAACTAAGTTGTCTGTGCTTGGAGTAACTTAGTTTCTGTTTTTATTCCATGGTAAAGTTTTTTACAGATTTTAAGTAATGGTTTCCAAATAAACATAATGTTATGAATGTCATGACTGCATTTATGTTATGTGAAACTACAAAGTTTTGAGATATTTTAAGAAGTACTTTGAATACTTGGCCTAAGTATTTTTTAAAAGCAAGTACTTCAGTACTTTAACTCAAGTAATAATCTGACAGAGCAACTTTCACTTGTATTGGAGTAATATTTGACCTGGAGGATCTATACTTAAGTAATGAAGCTGTGTACTGTCCACCACTGGTAACAAAACATGTTTTAATAACATTTAATTTCATATTAATCGGTTTTCTAAATGTAATATTTTTTTCTTGTGTTATTTGGTTCATACTTTCGCGTTTCTTACTTTCTTAAATCAAATGAAAACTTGGTAAAGGTTTTAATTTGGACATTCTGCCCATAGAGATTTTTTCCCTCGCTCGCTGTTGCATGCGTGCCGACGTCATTTCCCGGAAATACACGGTTTTTAGTATCTACAAGGTTTTGTCAGGCCGCGTTTGGCATGCGCTCTTCTGTTCAGCTGTTTCTATGTGCTACCCGCCCCACTGATGACGTCAGTGTCCATTCCTTTGATTATGGGTTAAGCGTCAATACGGAACTTTTCCGCGCCTTCCTCGGAGAAAGTTCACAAATTGAAGACGAGTGGCGGGAGCTCTTGTCAACTGGGGGCTGTTGTCAAGAAGTTGGGACCATTGTTAGATATTTTTAATCCTCTTGGTAACGCACCGGTTGCTGATATTCACCCGGACAGGTTGTTGGTGAGATCTCTTCTATGTTTTGGTAAAACCGGTTTTGGCGCCAGGCTGCTCTGTTTACAACTAGCTTGTTTCTTTTCCTTGATACAAAAGAAAGAAGCAAACCCAAACTCTCCGTGAAATTAAACTCTCATTTATAAGCAAATTACACAATAAAACGTTTGTAGTTATCTGCGTTTGAACGGTTTGTAAGTACATGAGCTACAGTAGAATGATGCTAACTGTATGGTGTGTTTGGGGAAGTTTTCAGGGGTGACTGGTTTCTGAAACAGCAGCCATGTTAGTAACAGGTACCTGAGATGATCATGTGCAGTATGGAAGCTTGTCTCTCACTTGATGGTGCTTGATTCCATTCGCACGACAAAGTTCATTACAACCCCCTTGTTATACCAGTATTAAATACAAAACTTTAAGTGTAACAAGTGTTTCTCTACATTTGATTGCTGGAAGCACTTAACATGTTTATCCCTCAAACCTATATAGAATGTACGCACTACCAAAGTACTATCAAAGTATTGTCCTTTTTCTGTTCTATACTATAACCAGTGGTGGAGAGTACACAGCTTCATTACTTAAGTATGGATCATCCAGGTCAAATATTACTCCAATACAAGTGAAAGTTGCTCTGTCAGATTATTACTTGAGTTAAAGTACTGAAGTACTTGCTTTTAAAAATACTAAGTATTCAAAATACTTTTTAAAATATCTCAAAACTTTGTATTTTCACAATACATAAATGCAGTCATGACATTCAGTAACACTATGTTTATTTGGAAACCATTACTTAAAATCTGTAAAAACTATACCATGGAATAAAAACAGAAACTAAGTTACTCCAAGCACAGACAACTTAGTTTGAAATGTTCATCTGGAATGAAACAAATGTTACGTAGCTCAACATGCTTTCTCAGGTTGGACTGTGAATGTTTGTATGTTTGAGCAGAGTGGAAAACAGGGAGAACATTTCAAATGATACGTATCATTCTTCATTTTAAAAACCTCTAACACAGGCTGAAGATATGGTCATGGGTGCTCAGGTGGAGAATTATAGCCATCATTACCACCTCTAAATGAACTGCCTGATCTGAGTGAAATTTGCTCTGTGTTTCCTCCACATTTAACCGTGGAGACGCACGATATACAGGTATGTCTAAACCACTGAGACAAACAGAACTACACAAACACAGTTTACTGTCTTAGGGATCAGATTTCAGAAAAGAGAAGGAAATTCATGAGCTGACTTCAAAGCAAAAGTAGTGAGTAACTAGAGCACTGATAGAAATGTAGTGGAGTCAAAAGTACAATAATTGTCTTCTGAATGTAGTGGAGGAAAAGTTATAAGTATCCCCAAAAATAATACTCAATTAAAGTACAGATACTCAAAAAATTTACTCAAGTACAGTACTCAAGTACATTTACTCTGTTACTGTCCACCTCTGACTATAATCAATATAAAGTTGCTGGTTTTATTACCAAAGTAGTACTACAAGTATATGTGGCTGGAATGGTTTTGCCTTGTTATTAAAAAACACTGTTCAACCTTACCTTTATGACCACCTGCATAAATCGCTCATATCTTTATACTCGCCCATTTTTCTGCTTTCAACACATCAAATCATTAGAAAAAACATTCACCTGCAGCATAAAATAACCCCAGCACCCTCACATGACACTGTACATAGATAACCAGCTGTTTACTGAACCTGTCAGTGGTCATAATGTCACGGGAGATCTGTGTTTATGTTTGATATCTTTTCCAACAAGCTTTCTGTCATTAATGTGTTATGCAGATATGGATTTTAAAAGACGTAATGGTGGCCCTCCTATGGGTGGAGCCTCTCAGGCCAAACGAGCTAAACCAGTTGGTGACTGGGAGGACAGCCCGTCACAGTTTGAAGAGGAACTGTCCATGTTTGATGAAGCAGACATGGAGGAGACGGAGGGACAGGCAGGTCATGATGTTATCCCTGTGGGTGAGTGTTGAACAGAATGCGATCATACTTTATTGAGTAGTATGGTGTCCTGGGTAGAGTCACTTAAATGATGCACTTCTGTTTTTTAACTCCTTGTGTTGTCAGGTGACCTTTTCTCGGCAGACCTCAACCCTCGATGGCGGCGGCCTAATGCTCCTACACTGAACACATCATCTGATACTCTGGTGTTTCAGCAGATTGATCTCGACTACTATTTAGGTAATAAGCAGAGGTTGAAACTTGGGTTGCAAAGGGGTGGAACATTTCCGGTAAATTTCCATGGGATGTTAAGCTGGGGAATTTTGGAAATTCCAAATTGGAATTAACGGGAGTTAACTGGGAATTGAGGGTAATTTAATGGAAAGGTATCATATATCCAAGCATTAATATTTTTTTTGTTATAAGCAGACATCCATCCAAAATAATAGAATTAAAACAGATTTATTTGTAAATAGAACTTTATCAAGTGTCAAATATTTTATTGAACAATCAATTCTTTCATTGAAGAACAAAAACATGAATGTTGAGTTATATATTACTCCTCCCTCCGACCCAACCCATTCAAAAATGAACAAAAATGCAATCCCAACAAAGTCCCATTCACAATGTTTTATGTAAAGAGCGCCTCTCCCTCCAACAAAGTCCCATTCAACACGCAAATGAAAACGCATCTTCCCTCAAGCTTCTCAAGCCAAGCCTCTACAGGATTCTAGTATCTGTGCATGTGATGGAGGAATGCACAGTGCATGTAGGGGGCGTGGTCTCAATAGCCCTGCAGTAAACAGTGTGCTATTTGCATGTGATTGAGGAATAGCATAGATATTCAACTGTACTTGCATGAAATCTGGTTGTTTTAGTCAGGATTATGCTTAAATATATTTCCCCCAACTATATGTAAGTTCCCTATTAAGAGCCAACCTTCAATTTAGAAAATTCCTGGTTTATTTCCATGGAAAGTTTCCAACTTTGAAAATTCCCGTAATTTTTCAACTCTAGTTGAAACTAGATATCTCCCCCGTGATGGACACTTTTTCTCCTCACACAGCTTTGAATGTTTGCTGTGTGTCAGAGTGTTAAAGTTGTTTTCTATGGCTGTGTTGTGCAGGAGGAACAGTCGCTGGCATGCCCGGCCAGTCGCAGGGAAAAGTCCCCATCATCCGGATGTTTGGGGTGACAGACAGCGGCAACAGTGTGTGCTGTCACATCCACGGCTTTGCACCATACTTCTACATTCCTGCACCAAGTGGTGAGTACTTTTCTGTATTTTTTCAATAAATGGGAAACATTTTATTTCAGTTTTTCTGAATGATTGACATCCTGCACCTTTTCCCCCCTTTAGGTTTAAAGCCCGGGGACCTGGGGGAGTTCAAAAGAGAGTTGAACAACGTCGTCTTGAAGGATATGAGGTCCAATAAAGACAACATCTCTGTGACAGTGCTGGCTGTGGACGTCACTCGCAAAGAGAGTGAGTACGAGGGACATCGTGTGAATTCATTCAAAGTTTATAAAGAACATTTTCTTTTCTTTTTTTAAGTTGTGTTCTTGGGCATTTTGCCTTTAGTGACAGGACAGCGGAAGAGCTACAGGAAATTTGGGGAGTAGAGAGTGGGGGAGTGTAGCCTCTATACATGGGGCGCTTAGACCACTAAGCCACCAGCACCCCACAAAGAACATTTAAAATTATTCATTATCAAATTATGATGACCTGCACATGCTCATTCTAGTTACTAAGTCAAGTTGCCTATGGATTAAGCTTTGAATCCTAGTTACAGACTTAAAGTGATAATTGACGATGCATTTTGATGATATGTGGAATCAAACTTTCTTTTCTTCTTACCCCAACAGATATGTATGGTTACCATGGGAAACGTATTCAAGATTTTTTGAGAATAACCATGGCGATGCCTCGGCTCATCGCTCCGGCAAAGAGGCTGCTGGAGCAGGGCTTCAAATTTTCTAATTTCCCCCTACAGAGCTTCCAACCTTACGAGGCTAACATAGACTTTGAGATCAGGTGTGTATAAGTGTGTGTTTGCTTGACTGTCTAAAACCGTTGACAGTGTTTTCATAAGGTTAAAGAAAGACTTTGTCTTGCAGACAGTTTCTTTTTTTAACCACAGACCTGAGAATTTGTCTCAAAGTGATATCGATGTTCGTTAGCTTGTTACTAAAGTTAGTCATTCTACATGGCTGTGTTCTAAAGCTTTCTGAGTTAATGTAAAACAAAAAGTCCATCGTCAGCCTCATGAGCCTCTTTGTGCTCTCAGGTTTATGGTGGACTGTGATGTGGTCGGCTGCTGCTGGATTGAACTCCCCAAAGGAAAGTACAGAGTGCGAGAAGAGAGGAGCGTGGGGGAGACAGACTCCCAGCGCCTGGGGAAGGTAGGTCCAGTTTACAGCTTACTTGTTTTTGTTGTCGTGTGGTCTGTCACGTCTTTGTTGTGGAATGGGTCAGGTTTTTCTAAACGGACTCCTGTGTCTGTCCTTCAGGTGTCCTTGTGTCAGTATGAGGTGGATGTTGGTTGGACGGATTTGATTAGTCACCCTGCTGAAGGAGACTGGCAGAGGATCGCACCGCTTCGAGTCCTCAGCTTTGACATCGAGTGTGCGGGAAGAAAAGGTGGAGCTCTTTTAGTCATACAGAATGCAATCATTATTCTTTTACATCTTTTACATCAATCAATCAATCAATCAATCAATCAAACAATCAATCAATCAAGCTTTACTTATATGGCATCTTGCATACAAGTCAAATGCAATTCAAATGCCTTTATGGCTATTAAAAAACGAGAGATGCAGAAGTAAAATAATGAAAAAAAACCATATATTTTGTTTGGTATTGTTTTGTTTTTCTTTTGTCGTTGACCTTATTATTACTTTTTATGTGAAATGTATTTTGTTTCTGTATTGTTCTATTTCCTTCTGAATTTTGCACATTATTGAAAACAATAAAAAAAAGCGAATTACAAAAAAAATAAAATAAAAAAAGAAGTAAAATAGTGGAAGAAAATGCTACATATTAAAAAACAAAACATATTTTGAAATTGAGACTAATGCACACTAGCAACAATTAAATGTATGTAACTATAAAAATGAGTTAAAGCATCAAAATAACATTATGAATATGAATAATTAGAATAAATAGATAATAAAAAAGGGTAAGGATAAAAGTTGAAGATAAATAAAGTCACTAAAAATATCAGTAAAACTGAGTAGGCTAATAATTTAAAAAAAGTAGTTAGATTATGAATCCAACACAGAAATAACATTTTAATCAATATATTGAATTAAAATGATAAAATGATGAAACCCTACATAACCTCTTATAATTCTTGAGGAATATCAAATGAAGATTCTGACTTGGGTGTCTGTTTCCCTTCCAGGAATCTTCCCAGAAGCTGACAAAGACCCCGTGATTCAGATCGCGTCCATGGTGCAGCGACAGGGCGAGACGGAGCCGTTCATTCGCACCGTGTTCACCCTTCAGTCGTGCGCCAGCATCGTGGGCTCTCAGATTCTGTGTTTTACGCAGGAGAAACAGATGCTGCAGGTACTGCAGGGGACTTCAGTGAGGAACGGGAAAAACATTAATATTTCAGACATGTTTCTTATTTTTGTTGATCATTTTGTTTCTGTTGATTTTTCTGTGAGCAGAGCTGGGCCGAGTTTTTGAGGACGGTGGATCCAGATATCATCACCGGGTACAACATCCAAAACTTTGACTTCCCTTATTTGCTCAACAGGGCGGCTGCTTTAAAGGTAAGATCGAGTCACGTTTTGGAATGTGCAAATACAACGTTAATACTCTGGAAGGATGTTATTGTAGTAGAAATACTCCTCTGTCCTCCGTTTCACTTAAGAGAACATATTTTTGTTCTTATTTTGGTGTTTAGGTAAATTACTTTCCGTACCTCGGCCGCGTGCGAGGCATCAAGTCAGTCTTGAAGGACTCAAACTTCCAGAGCAAGCAGATGGGCCGCAGAGAGAATAAGACCACCAACATTGAGGGCCGTGTTCAATTTGATCTACTACAGGTCAGACAAAACTTCAGCTGCATAACCCACTGTTACAAACAACTACTTTCTAATATCATGGTCACTGTACCATCAGTTTGTTCTGTGCTGATTTTTTCAGAGCATTTCCAGGACAAATCTCTTGTCTCAGTCTGATTGGTGTGTCTCTCTCAGGTTCTTCTCAGGGACTATAAGCTGCGCTCGTACACACTGAACGCTGTGAGTTTCCACTTCCTGCAAGAGCAGAAGGAGGATGTGCAGCACTCCATTATCACAGATCTGCAGGTAAAGCATGCTCATTGTTTCACCTGAAAAAGCTCATAATAATAATAATAATAATAAGAAGAAGAATAATAAGAATCTCTATCTTAAATAAATGACATATTCATCCTTGCTTTTCTTCCTTTATCATAGAATGGTAACGAACAAACCCGTCGTCGTTTGGCCGTCTACTGCCTGAAAGACGCCTACCTCCCGCTGCGCCTGCTGCAGAAGCTGATGTGCGTGATTAACTACATGGAGATGGCCAGAGTGACGGGTGTGCCCCTCACCTACCTGCTCTCAAGAGGACAGCAGATCAAAGTCGTCTCACAGCTGCTGCGACAGGTAACAAACTCCCAGACATTGACTTGATGCATTCATGCAGATTTAACGATGGAACCTAAAAGTGTTTGTTCTTGTTCAGGCCATGAAGCAGGACCTGGTCATGCCTGTAGTAAAGACAGAAGGAGGAGAAGACTACACCGGAGCGACTGTCATTGAGCCAGAAAAAGGGTGAGAGCCTCAGCTGTGTGCAGAGTGTGAGACTCTTCGCTGCTCCTGCTGTAAGTCGATGATTTTCATACATCGTTCTGTTCCTTGTTTGTCTCTTTGCAGGTATTACAGTGTTCCCATTGCCACCCTGGATTTCTCCTCCCTGTATCCCTCCATCATGATGGCTCACAATCTGTGCTACACCACCCTGCTGCAGAAAGGCTCAACAGAGAAATTCGGGTAAGAAGTTATTTAATTCAGAAACACTTTAATTTCATCTGAAACTCCATTATGTGTAACTTCAGTTTAAATTTCTTGATTCATTCTTCCTTAATCCCTTATTAAATGTCTTCATGTCTGGTGTTAACATGCTTCTTTGTGTCTCCAGCCTCTCACCTGAGGACTTCATCAAGACTCCCACAAGTGACATGTTTGTGAAGAGCTCTGTGAGGAAAGGACTTCTCCCTGAGATCCTGGAGAACCTGCTGTCTGCCAGAAAGAGGTTTGAGTCTTCCAGATAAAATCACACGATCCAGTTCATCTGGAGTTTTTTAACTGATGTGTACAGTTACTGTTTCAGTGGACAGCTGTCGTTGCTCTGGGCTATCTTATCATTTCAGTTTCATCAGTTGACATAAAACAGATAACTGTGCTTTAGATCATCTGTACATCAGAAACATGCCTCTCTTCTTAACTTGTCACACTGTTTGTGTTCAGGGCTAAAATGGAGCTGAAGAAGGAAACAGATCCGTTCAAGAGGCAGGTGCTGGACGGCCGACAGCTGGCTCTCAAAATCAGCGCAAACTCCGTCTACGGCTTCACTGGAGCTCAGGTGGGCAAGCTGCCCTGCCTGGAGATCTCACAGGTAAGAACTAGAAATAACCTTTAGAAATACATTACAAATACAAATAACATCAAATAACTTACAAAAAAACAGAAGTATGTGTTTTGGAGATGTTTACATAACGTAATACAGGGGTTCCCAAACTTTTCAGCCTGCGACCCCCAAAATATAGGTGCCAAACACTTGCGACCCCCACTGTCCCTCAAAGTGATTTAATGTGGCTTCATTTAGCTGGTCTCGATAAAATTAGCCTACCTGTATGAGCATATGTCTGTGTTTCCTGTGCTGTTATGATTAACCTACTGCTACTGATGATTTTGATCATTGACTGTTCACTAACTCTAAACTTAGAGGTCATCTGGCAAAAAGAAAGGCAGAAAACTCATTACATCTTCTATTTTCAAGGTTTTAATTCAAGTTTAGCTACTATTTTTGTTGATATTTTTTACTATAATGGGTAAAATATGCTATTTTTAGATAGCTTAAAAAAAACAAAACATTCTGGAAGACATCTCATGACCCCCCATTTGTGTCTCGCGAACTCCCAGGGGGTCCCGACCCACACTTTGGGAACCCCTGACGTAATATGTTAATGCCACACTACCTACACTAAAGAGATGACTTCACATCCATGTTTACAGATTGTTGGAGCTATTTCCATCATTTCGTATATTTGATTATTTTACTTTAATTATTTAAGAAAAAAGTCAAATAGCCACTACACTGATGTCAAGGGTTTATGATCAACAAGACTGAAGTTGTTCCCAGCTTGACTTTGCTCACGCTCCTTTTCCGCATGGATGTGAAGTCAGAGCAGAGAAAGAGACGTAGGGCAAAGATCAGGGATGTAATATAAACCACAGGATGAGTGGGAATCTAAAGGGTTAAACACAAAGACAGAATAGAAGTGATAAACTAAATCACAGCGGACTGTTTTCTTGTAGTTTTGCTACAAGCTGAGAAGACAGCTGCTGCCTTTTTTACACCTGGGCACACGCATAAGTCAAGTCAAATTTTATTTATATAGCACATTTTAAAACAACCGCCGTTGACCAAAGTGCTGTGCAAGCTTAAAAACACAATCAATAAAAACAAGTAGTTAAAAAAAAAAAAAGCCACAATGAATAAAAGCAAGATAATATGTTGGATGTCTCACTCAACAGGCGTTAAATGCCAATGCAAAGAGGTGCATTTTAAGTAGCGATTTAAAGCTCTAAGTAGTCTGAGCAGTCCTGATATTCAGAGGCAGGATGTTCCACAGTGTGGGAGCAGCATCCACAAAGGTTCGGTCCCCTCGAGTTTTGAGCCTCGCTCTTAAATACATAACACAGAGGCACATATTACCTTGCCGTAATATGACAGCTTTGCTCCATGCCCAATGAACGCTTGTTCCTTTAAGTCTTTCTTTCTTTTGTTCTCCTCCAGAGCGTCACTGGTTTTGGGAGGCAGATGATCGAGAAAACCAAACAGTTAGTGGAGTCCAAATACACGGTGTCCAATGGTTACCCAGGTGATGCAAAGGTAAGGAAAACACAAAGGTGCACCAATACTCACACAAACTATTCTTTTCTCTTTCAGTGGTTAGTCGTAAGTCTTAAATCCTGTGTTTAAACTTGTATTAGATGTTTTTGATGGGCCTTTTTTTGTGCTTTTACAATTTAATGTATTTCTGATTTTAATCTTTGAAGGTCATTTACGGGGACACAGACTCCGTCATGGTTAAGCTTGGAGTCGGCACAGTGAGGGAGGCCATGGATGTCGGGAAGGAGGCAGCAGAGTGGGTGTCGTCGCACTTCACCCCCCCCATCAAACTGGAGTTTGAGAAGGTACCACCTCCGTCTACTGGATTTATAAAACAAGTGTTTTCATCTGTGGAGGAAGAGAATGCGTCTGTAAAAATTGGGCAACAATTTCAAATTGCAAAGAGACTCAAAGTTTGATCGTCTTGCGTTCATCACTTCCTCAGGTGTACTACCCGTACCTGCTGATCAACAAGAAGCGCTACGCAGGCCTGTATTTCTCCTCCAGTGCAGACACTCATGAGAAGATGGACTGCAAAGGTATTGAGACCGTCCGCAGAGACAACTGCCCCCTAGTGGCCAACCTGATCAATACCTGTCTGCAGAAAATCCTCATAGACAGGTACACACACACACACAAACACATGAACATACACTGCATTTTATAAGCTATTGGCATCAAATAAAGCTGATGTGATGTTTGTACAGAGATCCTCAGGGTGCTGTGGATCATGCTAAAGAAGTGATCTCGGACTTGTTGTGCAACCGTATCGACATCAGCCAACTGGTCATCACCAAGGAGCTGACTCGCACGGCGCAGGAGTATGCTGGGAAACAGGCGCACGTGGAGCTTGCTGAGAGGTGAACACACACACACACACACACACACACACACACACACACACACACACACACACACACACACACACACACACACACACACACACACACACACACACACACACACATTTTTGTTAAATAGGTTTTATCTTTTAATGATTTTGAGAGAGTGATACATGCTTTTATTTCAACTCGACTGGACTACTGCAATGCACTTTATGTAGGCATTAACCAGGCCTCCCTGTCACGCCTACAGCTAGTTCAAAATGCTGCTGCTTGGCTTTCAACTGACACCCGCAAGCGAGAGCACATAACCCCCATCCTTGCCTCCCTCCACTGGCTCCCTGTTCATTTTAGGATTCATTTTAAGATTTATTGTTTATTTTTAAAATGGTTAAATGGAATAGCTCCACAGTACATCACCAACCTCCTGCAAAGCTACACTCCCACACGTTTTTTAAGGTCTACAGGATAGCAGCTTCTTGTGGTCCCTAAGACTAGGCTGAAAACCAGGGGTGGCCGTGCCTTCTCTGCAGTGGCCCCCAAACTGTGGAACGAGCTACCCCCCCATGTTAGATTGTCCCCAACATTACTGACTTTTAAATCCCGCCTTAAAACATATTTTTACTCCTTGGCTTTTAACCCAGCATGAGAGTTGTGTGGTCTCTGTCTCTGTCTGTTCTTTTATTGGATTTTTATTTTTATTCCATGTATTTTAAATTTTTTAATTTTAAATTTTTTTTTTTATCATAATTCTTTTACTTTATTCTCTTTTATTTTCTGACATCATTTTATGTTCTGTGTGTTTTAACTTATTTTACCTCACTGTGCAGCACTTTGCTAAACTTGATTGTTTTTTTAAATGTGCTATATAAATAAAGTGGATTGGATTGGATTTGAAAGTTGTTCTATAGTGGAATGTGTGAACCGACAATTTAACACTCATATTCAACAGAATGAGGAAGAGAGACGCTGGCAGCGCCCCTAACCTGGGAGACCGAGTTCCCTACGTCATCATTAAGGCTGCAAAGGGAGTCGCGGCTTACATGAAGTCAGAGGTCAGCAGTGATTTATTATCCGTCAGTGACTTTGTTTGGTTGATTTGTGCTTGAATAAGATAAAAGCCTTGATTTTCCAACGTGCTAATGTAGGACCCGATCTATGTGCTGGAGAACACCATTCCCATTGACACACAATACTACCTGGAGCAGCAGCTGTCCAAACCACTGATGAGGATATTTGAGCCCATCCTCGGAGAGAGCAAGGCCGAGAGCGTCCTGCTCAGTGAGTCCAGGAAAACACACACACATCATAGTCATCCTCAATCACTTATTCACGTATTAAGTAAGGGATAATGTACAGTTTGCAGGTGGTTATGGGGTTTCTCATGTTCGTGAAAGTTAATAACTGTCGCCAAGGGGTTTTGACCAATCAGAATCAAGTATTTATTTCTTAACTCTAATTGGAAAAAATATAACATTCTGACATTACGTTAAAGTGTTATCTTTCTTATCTATCTGTGAATCTCATCATCACTGTTGTTCGTTGTCTTTCAGAGGGCGACCACACGCGCTGTAAGACCGTGCTGACCTCAAAGATCGGGGGCCTCATGGCATTTGCTCAGAAGAGGAGCACCTGTATCGGTTGCAAAGCTGTGCTCAAGACGGACGGTGTGTGTGTGCTCAGAGTTCTCAGAGTTTCATTATACCTTGATCTTTACTTTGTGACTGACACTGAAACGTTCAGGGTAGAAATGACTCCTGTCATTGTGTTTGCATTTCATTGCAGCTGCTGTGTGTGATTTCTGTAAGAAGAGGGAGTCTGAGCTCTACCAAAAGGAGGTAGGAAACATGGAAGATTATTAGATATGTTTTTCTTCATTAACAGGGCTTTGTTTACCTTGAGTCCACACTGTAATTATGCTTTCATCTTTTTTTTTAATTTAAACCTATATTTAACCAGGTTGTCACATTGAGATTAAAATCTCTTGTTCAAGAGAGACCTGGCCAAGGTAGCAGCCTCAGAGTTATAGACACAAAAGAACTACAAAGAATACAACATGGACAAGTCACAACAGTCAACATTTCTAAAACATATTTAAATACACACCAGACTTTCAAGAAAAAAAAAACCCCAACCACATTCTTATTTTAACTTATCACTATCAATCCTCATTTTGCACATTTGAACTCCCCAGAATTCATGGTGCATGTGTGAAAATATTTCGATATATCACATCAGTGATAGAGTTCTGTATCAAAATGGCTCATGTAAAGACTACGACACTTAAAGCAGGATGAATGATCTTTTTCTGTATGTCTGAAACAATAGTCTTTTTTTTTTTTTTTTTTCACACATAAAAATGTAGATTATTCTTATTATTTATTTTAAAGTTATATTTTTGGAGCTTTTACACCTTTATTTGGGAGAGGAGAGGACAGTGGATAGAGAGGAAATCAAGGCGAGTGACATGCAGGAAGGGGGCCACGGCCTGAATCAGACCTGTATTTCAGGGCGTGCGACATAACCATATCTGCGCCCCTGATTGTAGATTATTAAACTAGAAACAGGAAGCCTTGCAATGTCACAAAATATAGAATTATAATGTAGTTTGTTGGCAGTATAGAGCTTTAGATTTTATGTGTTTCAATATGTTTATTAAGGAAAACAGGATCTCCACACAGACATTCAGTTTTTTTATACTACAGTCATTTCCCAAAAGCCTGATTTCACAGCCTGCATACAAGTGAATTACTTATTCCTTATCATCAGGCAAAAACTGTCCTCATCAAGAGCTCTGGATTTTATTGAAAGGGTTTTATTGTTTTATCGTTTTGTTAAATGAGAGTAAATTAGGATGTTTTCTTACATTTACATTAAAATCTTGGATTAGTTTTCTAGATTAAGCAGAAATTGAAGAGGTTTTTTGTAGAGATTTAGTTCAACAATTGTCTTAACAAGTCTCTGAAACCAAATCCAAAATTCATCACTCAGTGTGTCTTTGGGGAAGCAACACAAATGTGTCCAATGAATATTTTGAGTTTAGATACAGTGATCAATCTGTTTCACACCCATGATCAGGATTCTAATTACTCATACAAGCAATGATCCATGAACTCCAAAACAAACACACACTCAAACCAACCTCTCTGTGCTTCCAAACACTGACATGCTCCTAAGTTTGATTTATGCTCACAGTAAACCGAGGCCCCCCCTGGTGTTCAGTGTCGGAATTGCCGATAAAATATAACCAGCATTGTTTCACATCGTCTTACAGCAGAATTAAAACCTCAGTCTGACTCTAAACATGGTTTCTATCTGAAAACAAATCATATTCAGGACAAACTAACATTGTCCTCATTCACAGATCTTTCACCTGAACGCCCTGGAGGAGCGTTTCTCTCGCCTGTGGACTCAGTGTCAGCGCTGTCAAGGCTCCCTCCACGAGGATGTGCTCTGTACTAGGTACACATTTACCTCACATTTACATCCGTGTTTATCACCACAGAGCTTTACATGAAGTAACACTGTTCCTCCTGTGTGTCTGCAGCCGGGACTGTCCCATCTTCTACATGAGGAAGAAGGTGCAGAAAGATCTGGACGACCACAGCAAGCTGGTGTCTCGCTTTGGATGGTGAGAGGAACAAACTCAACAGCCTCTCACTCTAGTGTATTTTCTATGCCTTTTGGTGCCTGTATAAATATCTGTATATCACACTATTTCTATGTTTTCTAATGAATAAAAAGATGTTTAGTAGTTTTTGTAAAATAAACTCCAAAAGCAACATCTCTTTGTTCTGTCGTGTGTGATTGGCAGTTATGTAACAATCATTGTGAAACATTTGCCAGAACTTAGTGACAGAACCTGTCTCTGTTCAGATTAACATGTCTCATCATTCATTCAAAAAGTAAAAGTGAATGTGCTTTTATAGACGAGAAGAGGAACTTCATTGTCTCTGTCTAACCTCAGACAAATCTCTTCCCCATCACTGATCTGTCAGCAAACAAGACAAACAAACGGAGGACTGTTTGACCTTTCTTTTAAAACATGAAGAAGGATATCTATAGTTAGTGGTTATAAACAAATTGGGAACACGTTCTCAACACAGTTTGAGAAAAGTCCCCTCATGTTGGGGGTTTCTTCTTGTTCTCTTGAGACCTCGTAAAGATCAACTCTCAGAGCTGACGACGCACACAAAGAAGCCTTTAAGATGACACATCTGTCAGTAAAATATTTATTGGGATCAGATTAAGTTTTGCATTTTACAGTTTTCTTTTTAAAGTTACATCAGGTCCAGACGAAGAGTCATTTAAAATATCATCAAAGTCGTTCTCTCTCCTGGATTGATTCATCGATTGTTGGCAGTGAACTCACTGAACTTTAAAAACACCTGAACCACTCTTTTCTTCCTCCAGTTACTTTAAAATCAGGGAATGTTGTTTGTGAGGCTACAAAAATAGATTCTTTTTATAATCTTTTACATTTAGGCTGACGGCAGTTGATAAAAAAAAATCAAAACACTGCTATAAAAATGATGCACTGTTGAATATCCTTATAATCCAGCATGGTAGCTGAAAACTAACACTGATTTCAGCTTGTGTGTGGTTAACATGAAGTATGTGTGTACATTGAGGTGTAGAACTAAGAGCCGAAACACTAAGACTGTTTTCGAAACTTCGGGCTACACACCACCTATGAATGCAGTCCGCACTACATACTGAGTTTGAAGGAAGTATGACTGTTCTGTTGGATCTGTTTTGCAGTATGCTGGGCCATGCGTCCACTTATGATTTAAAAGTTAAGAAGTGGTTTATGTGGAAATTATTCATTTTCACAGCACCTTAAAACTGAGTGCCCCCCGTCAAATACGGAAAAAAAGATTAAGTGGAAGCTTAGCGCTGTGCATTGTGGGACACGAGGCAGACTGGTCCGATGCATAATGAGACATTTTCCTGAATCAGGAGAAAGCCGGGGAGTTTTGGCATACTGCAGATTTTGCTCTTGTTCACATACTACATACTGGACTTGGCCAAATCAGCATTTCTAGTATAGTAGGTGGTTTAGGAAACAACCTAGGACTGGGATTAAACTGAATTAAAAGTAGACTTAAAATACCAAAACAGCTTCATCTTCAAACAGGTGGACACATTATTTGAGCTCCTCATAGCTCTGGATATAAAATCATATACAGTATCTGGGTCTAGTTTTAAAATGGCACTGACTAACCTGAAGTAAATCTACAATAAACATAAAGAGTGAATAAAGTGCACCACAGTCGTGTTCTGTTTCTGATGTGACCATGTTACACATTTTGTGTGTATCTATGGTCAAAGTGAGGAAAAAAAAAAGATCTTGCTGATGTGTTGTAAGCTTGAGAAGAAAAAATTCCAAACTTAAAAACACGACACCTACGGAAGAGGATGAGGGCCACTGGAAAAAATGTTTGAGGTGCAATATATCGAATCATTCTGAGATTAAAGAGATTTCTGAGAAAATTCAGAATTTTGACTTTAATCTCAGAACTCTGACTTTAATCTTAGAATTCTGACTTTAATCTCAGAACTCTGATTTAAATCTCAGAATTCCAACTTTCTCAGAACTCTGACTTTAATCTCAGAACTCTGACTTTAATCTTAGAGTTGACTTTAATCTCAGAACTCTGACTTTAATCTTAGAGTTGACTTTAATCTCAGAACTCTGAATTTAATCTTAGAATTCTGACTTTAATCTCAGAGCTCTGACTTTAATTTTAGAACTCTTACTTTAATCTTAGAACTCTGACTTTAATGTTAGAATTCTGACTTTAATCTCAAAATTCTGACTTTAATCTCAGAATTTTCAATCTCTTTATTCTCAGAATTCTGAATTAATCTCAGGACTCTGACTTTAATCTCAGAATTCCAACTTTCTCAGAACTCTGACTTTAATCTCAGAATCTTTAATTTCTTTAATCTCAGAATTCTGAATTAATCTCAAACTCTGACTTTAATCTCAGAATAAAAGAAAACATTGCACCTTCATTTTTTCCTCCCCAGAGGCCCTAATCCTCTTCTGTTTAACACCGGTCACCTACCGGGAGAGTAAAAAAAGCATCCATTTCAACATGACAATGTTTACATGTTAAAGGTCAGACATGTGCCAAATAACCACATAATTCATCACAGATTGAACCATTCAAAACATGTTGTGTCCGAGAATAACGGTGCAGATTTGGATTAACGGGTCAGCTGATGTGACAGTGCAAAGTGCAGTGACGCACCAAAGTGAACCCTGGAACTCTCACGCAGACACCAGGAGCTAAAAAGTCAGTCAAAACACTGACTGCAGGAACGATCAGAAGAATTATCATTAAAAGATTCTTGGAAAGACTCAAAAACAGTTTGCTCTGAAGTTAAACTCAATAAAAACATGTAACTAATACCTGCAGTTTCAAGTTTAGTCGTGAAAACGTGACAGTGAATTCCCAGTGTTAGAAACACAGCCGCTGCACAGTGTAAAAATGGAGAATGTTGGGATGCTGTGACAGCAGTGAAAATCGATTTCTCTTTGCCTCTGTGGAGCGCCGTGCTCGACATCTCCATTGAGAGAGAGGACGAGGAGGTGCAGTGTGTGAGGGGAGAGGAAAACAAGTGCTGCGAGGGATACTGCTGCATGGTGTGTGTGTGTGTGTGTGTGTGTGTGTGGTTTGCTATAGTATAATGCAACGTCTCTGAGTGTTCTTCTTGCTCTTCTTGTTGCTGCGGTTGGTCTCCTTGTATCTTCTGATCTCCCGCACTAGTGAATAGAAAGCTTCCTCCACACCCTGCAACACCAATCAGAAACTCACTCACAATCTAACATTGATCTGTAATAATGTGACGTGTTACTGTACTTGTGTTTGCAGATGTCTTACTGTCAGGCACTGCTGCAGACTAAACTCAGGTGTTATTATCTTGTGTTCCTACCTGTCTGGTTTTGGCAGACGTCTCGACAAACGGCACTCCATAGCTTCGCGCCAGCTCCTGAGCCTGTCGCGTCTCCACTGTGCGAGTGCCGAGGTCGCTCTTATTCCCCACCAGCACCATGGGAACACTGTCGCTGTCCTTCACCCTGTTGATCTGCTCTCTGAGGAGGCGACACAAGCAAACAGCAGCATGTCAGAAACTGAGCCTCCTCAAAGCGATTAATCACGAGCGTGTCAGAAATGAAGATTTGAGGATAAAACTTGGGCATAAAAGTCATCAAATCAAGTTAAATCACTTGATTTGATGTTGGTGCTCTATGCTTTATTGATGACCGCCATGCTTCGTGTACCTGTAGAGGTGAACATCCTCAAAGGACTTGGTATTGTTGATAGCAAACACACAGAGGAAGCCCTCGCCTGTCCTCATGTACTGGTCTCTCATGGCGCTGTACTCCTCCTGACCTGCAGTGTCCAGGATGTCCAACAGGCAGGTCTCTCCATCGATCACCACCTGCTTTCTGTACGAGTCCTGCAACAAAAGGGAGTGACGTGGTTATGCAAGAAGCATGAAACTGCACGAGCAACGAACAACTGCCAAGAAATGACAGTGGATTGCATCACATTAACTCTCATACTTTTCCCATGACTCTCTCTGAGCTGCTTCATGTAGAAACACGACACCGGTGAACAGACTGTTTGTAATTCACTTGCAGAGACAAAAATCCATGAAATTAAAACATCAACTGACTCAAAGTTGACACAACTAACAACGTCTGGAGATTTACGAGCGAGATTTTGCAGCAGAGCTGATTTAAACGTGTTTGTGGCGTTTATTTGAAACTAATGAGGGCTTAGAGGAGAGCCGTTCAAAGAGGTTTTACTTTGTTCACACAAACTCAGAGGGTTTTTTCATGCAGCGGATTTGTCACAGCAGGTCCTTGTGTTTGTTTGGATTGACTCTGCATTGGTGTTTAACTTTCCTGTATTATGTGCGACAGCTGTTGTTTGCAGATTTGGATTTGAGATATCAAACTAAAGCCCACTTTGTAACATGTGACGCATTCATACAGAAATTTACCCAATGGGATTTAAAGTGGTCAGATTAAGCTTGGACAACAATCAACTTTTAACAGAATTAAAATCCTTTTTAAACTTCTAAGATTTTAATGATGTGTAACCTATAAAAGTATGACTCCAGGATGAGAGCCAGACAAGGGGACTGACTTTCTGACTTTATACGGGTGGTCTAAGGTATGTATGCACACTCTTCTATGAGTAACATTTTTTAAAAGTTCTGTCTGATCAGATCCACTTTCATTTCTAACACCAAAGCATCGTACAGATATTAAAATCCTGTGCACACTTATTTCTATAACTTTAAAAAGTGACATCAAAATGAGAATGAAATCTTCTCAGATTAAAGCTCCTGTAAGGAACTTTGTGTTGATTTTAGCACCCCCTACAAAGTCATACCTCTCATCTCTTTGCTGATCTTGTCTGAGTCCTGTTTTTTATTATTATAAAATAATCATTCTGCTTTTCTCTAAAGTGAAATGTACAACTCATTGGCCCAATCTCACCGTCCACCCTCACACACTCTCTGACTTTGAGGCGTGGTCCCGCTAAGTCCGTGAGGGCTTAGGGCTGTCCCACTGTTAAATCTTAAAGTGTGTGAGGGATCTCTCAGACTTTTTTAAGCTATTTATGCCCCCTTTCTGTAACAGGGCATTTTTGTAGACTTAGCGTAGGGAATTACCCAGAGTTCATAGCATTGTGACGTGAAACACAGGATTCCTAGGCGAAGCCTGCGAGCATGGAAGGGTAAAGAACGCTGTAACATGAAATTTTTAAAACAGTGCACTCAGACTTTAATCTCAGAATTCCAAATTTCTCAGAACTCTGATTTTAATCTCAAAATGTTGTCTTTAATCTCAGAACTCTGACTTTATTCTCAAAATGTTGTCTTTAATCTCAGAACTCTGACTTTATTCTCAAAATGTTGTCTTTAATCTCAGAACTCTGACTTTATTCTCAAAATGTTGTCTTTAATCTCAGAACTCTGACTTTATTCTCAAAATGTTGTCTTTAATCTCAGAACTCTGACTTTATTCTCAAAATGTTGTCTTTAATCTCAGAACTCTGACTTTATTCTCAAAATGTTGTCTTTAATCTCAGAACTCTGACTTAAGTATCAGAATCTTTAATCTCTTTAATCTTTAGTCTCAGAATTCTGACTTTAATCTCAGAATTCTGACTTTCTCAGAATTTGACTTTATTCTCAGATTAAAAAAAAATATTGCACCTTCATTTTTTAAGGCGTGACTTTGAGGCGTTGTCCCGAGAGGGATCTCTCACAGACTTTTTGAGCCCTTTATGCCCCCTTTTTCGTATGTGGCCATTTCTGCAGATTTAGCGTAAGGGTATTACCCATAGTTCATAGCATTGTGATGTGAAACAGGATTCTTTGGGGAAGCCCGCAAGCGTGAAAGGGTAAAGAACGCAGTAACACATAATCAGTGAAAAACTCCTTACAGGTGCTTTAATTCTGTAATGGTTCTGAAAGATCTATAACCACAATTTTAAGTACTATCATATGTAAACATTCAAAATTTAAACATAAAGAAAACTACAAACAACCTGTTGCATTTCAACATACCAAGCATGATATTGGATTTTGGGTAGGCCTCTGGACCCCTGACCCCCCTCCCCCTGGATCCACCCCCTGTGTGACTCAGGCATTGGATCATCTGCTGTGTAATGATTACTTTACTATTCAAGGACACTGTTTGTGAAAACATCAAAACTTTTGTTGTGCAATTTTTAAACGTGGGACTATGACTTGTAATTAAATACTTTGCCTTTCCCTCATTTTGCAGGCTTGTATTGTTCTATTTATAAGTTGAAGTGTTTAGTTTGTAAGTTTTTGCATCGTGCTCATGGGTTATTAAATTATTGTTGCACTTGAGAAACACACTTCTTACTAGAGATGTGATGAACGAGTCGGTCTTTTGAACGGCTCTTTTAAGTGAACGATGAGAACCGATTCGCAGTTGCGAGCCGTTCATTTGGGAGGTGTTTTTAAATGCAGATTGCCCACGCTGCCTTCACGTGTCACCTGCATGCCCCATGAGTCTTTTGCTCACACTTATTGTCCACACTTTGTTATTGTTTACACTGTTTTGATGTGGAGCTGAGCTCCTGTTTCTAAAATAGTTCAGATGTAGAAACACCAGGTGGGGTAGTACAATTTAGCTTTCACATTTTTATAATGTCTTAATTTTTATACTAGTAGTATTTATATTTTTTATATACATATATATTTATTCTTATTTATTAATATTCTTATTTTTTTCTGTATTGTTAAAATGTTCTTGTGTGGAAGATTTTACAGTAAAGTTGTTTTGCATGGAAGTTATCTGTAGCCTGCATAGTTTTTATAGTGCCACAAAGTTTTTTAGGTGAGGGAAAATTCAATATAGTGATCTCGCTGTCGAAGCATGGGCATATGGCACCATCTTATAGAATGTTTACAATGCCAATATATATATAATCAATATTTCAGAATAATTTTCACCAAGAGTATAAATATATTGGTGGGATGTGTAAGTTTGAATTATTGTGATCTGAGTCTTATCTTATAACTGCTACCAGTGATTGTTTCCTTGATAAAAAACGAGTTACCCCTGGTTGACTTCTAAAAAATAAATAAATATAACAATGAGCCAAAGAGACAGTCTTTTGAACGGCTCTTTGAAAGGAACGGCTCCTCAAGATCAGGTTCCCTTCAAAGAGTCATAAATCCCATCTCTACTTCTTACATATAACAATGATTTGCATTCAATCTCTTGACAGTTCTAACATACTTTAGTGATAAAGGTAAGGGAGGGAGCTACTTTTTCTTCTGCATGTTATGCAACTTCACTCCTTTTTAGAAGAGTCACATCATATCCTGTGTGGAAATCCACTTTCAGGACAGATGTGACTGAAGCTTAGAAGTAAGAGTTAGAGTTTTCTCTACTATATGACTCTGGACCCAGGACCCTGTGTGTGATGGTCGGCCCCTCACCTCGATGGTTGGATCATACTCGTCCACAAAGTGATTCTGGATGAGCTGGATGGTGAGAGCGCTCTTCCCCACGCCTCCTGCCCCGACCACCACCAGTTTGTACTCGGTCATACCTGCCAATGATTCAGCAGGAGAGAGCCGTGAGTTTACATGAGATGAGTTTCAGGTCAGAACAAATCTCCACAGTTCATGTAACAGTCTCCTTCCTCCCCACACTGACATGACGAAGACACTGACCCAGATTTAAGGATACTCGCTGACTAAGTCTTTGTGCACACAGATCGTTACATTCACGGATTTTTATAAAGAATATTTGTGTTGAAGAGTAGATTTTCTTACCTTCCTGTCGGATTTATAACAGAGTGTTGAATGATAACTGACTTCACAAGTGGGTCTCTGAGATTAGCATGCTACATAACGTTAGCCTGGGACGATTTCCTCATTCAAACACCTGTAGAGAAACTTCTAAATATGTTCCAAAACTGCTTCTACAACTTCAATAAAGTGTCTGAAAATATCAGACAAAGTTTGCGATGATTTAAAAAGATCTTAGTAAATGTTTAAAAGAAATAAAAAGCCTAAATTCTTCTGAGTTCCTATTAGGTCTCCATTGAGGTTCATTGAAAGTAGAGCGTTTTCACGTTAATCCCCTCGCTGGACAACCAATCACAGCGCAGCATTCAGATTGACGTATCAGAGGACCAATCAGATCGCAGGGTTGAGGGTTGACCCCGCCCAGGTCTATTGAATCTATCCAATAGCAAACAGGAGCAGCCCAACTTGGGCGCGGCCTGTCAAAGAAAAATCTGTCCCTGATAGCAGAGCCGGAGGTAGAATCTGCTGCAGGGGTTAAAAGTGCTTCAACTCCACTTTGGGAGGAACCACAAACAGAATATGCCACCGAGTTTTCATTCTTACATTCATAACTTTTTTGTCATACCATTAGTTCCACAGTAAAAGCTAACAATGTAGACTTCTAAAAGTTTTATTTTGAAAGAGAAAGCGGAAGTGCAGTTGTTGTATTATATTGAACTTAGTACTATCCGGGCTGAGTATGATGAGGGAGTATTTGCAAGGAAGAGTGAATCTCTCCTGCCCTCCAGTGGTCACACTCTGGTACTGCACTACTACATTTAAATGAAATACATTTAAAATTCGTGGAAAGTGCGCAGTAATTATTAGTTTTATCATTTCCAACAGCAATGCTCTTCAGTATTTCACCACAAAGGAGTAAAAATGTTCTTGAAAATGTAATATTAACCCTTCTGTTATGTTCGTTTCTTAGGGACAGCAATAATGTTCCTGGTTCAACTTGACCCAGGCCACTGAAAGAAAAAAAGTAATTAAGGTCAATTAAAAATATATATATATTATTATTATTATTATTATTATTATTATGAGAAAAAACTCAGAATTCTGAGAAAAAAGTCAGAAATTTCAGATTAAAGTCAGAATTCTGTGATTGAGATTTTTCTCAGAATTCTGTTTTTTTTTCTCAGAATTATGACCTTAATCTCCGAAATCTGATTTTTTTTCTCAGAATTATGACCTTAATCTCCGAAATCTGATTTTTTTTTCTCAGAATTATGACCCTAATCTCCGAAATCTGACTTTTTTCTCAGAATTATGATAATAAAAAAAGAAATTGGACCTTAGTTTTTTTCCAGTGGCCCTTATCCTCTTCCGTACACCAGTGTGGTCGTATACCTAGTGTAATGATTTGAGAACATTAATTTTCATGATAGGCTGACCCTCATGGATTCCGTGTCCAACCCTCTTCATAACATGCTGGAAAGTCTGAGGAAGCATTTTCAGCCACAAACTCTTTGACCCATGTTGCCAAAAACTTCACTTGCAAACCTGTACACTCTAAAGTTGGGAGCTTGTATCTGAGTCCAGTCAAGGCAATTCGGACTATCTGACTGAGAACTTAACGCCATCTAGCGGTCACAGTGATGACCTGCAATACAGCATAAAATCGTCAAGCTAGCGTCCGAGAAAACCGAAACCCCAATACCATCACTTCCGGTATGTTATTTCAAAGTAAAGACCAAACAAAGAAAATTTAATTTACCGAACTGAAGTGTTTTAAAACCTAGATACAGAAATATTCTAATTCTGATTGTTATTTATAAGGTTTCATTTTCTTTGTGATTTGGAAAAAAAAAAAATCTAAATTTGAGATTTCTTTTAAAAGTGTTTTAAGGTAGAATTAAAATCAAAATGTTCCCTTCTCATTTCTCTATACTGTCGAGGCTAAAGCATGTTTTTAAGACTGTTCTATAGCCATTTAAAATCTTGATTACACTACACTTAAGCACACACACGAAGCAGCCACCATGCCCCACCCTCTGCTCCGTCATCCTTACTCCCCCTGTCAGTGACGTCCATGTTTCTCCCTCACTGTCCCACTGAGTGCATCTGCTCTCCCATCTAATCTTTGCCTAAAATCACAGAGATAATCCTGCATCCATCTGTCCTGAGAGAAAGACAGAGAAAGACAGAAAAGTGACATTGTGCTGTGATGATGTTTTAAAAAATCAACACTGCTATATAAGGCATCATCATACTGTTGCCAATACATCCAGATGACATGATTGGGCTGAAATGGTGACATCATTATAAATTGCTTAAATTTTATTATTCACAAGGATATCTCACATATACATCTTTTTTACATAGAATGTTTTTTACATTTTTTAAATGTTTAAATATGGTAATTTCTTTTTTTTTAAATTTTACACTGATTGCCGCCAAACTTCCCATCAAGAAAAAGGAGGACAACATTGGAACAGCCATTAACTGAGACAAAGAGAAACTTGATTAAAAACACACCAATACAACACTTAAAAAATGAAACTGTTCACAGGAAGAATCATTCAAGTCTTTTAGACATTTCACTCAAGACAAAATATTACATTTTCTTAACCACTTTTTGAAATAATTTATTGACATACCGACACATTTCACCACTAAACCCTTGTCTCAAACAAAGAAACATTCCAGCAGTTCATATGATACCCAAACAGTGAGCTCAAGTCCCCGACCCTCTGTAAGACAAATAGAAATGTGTTCGTTTTATAACATCTTGATCAGAAAAGAGCCGTCTGCAAATGTACATTAAAATGTCAGATCATTACTGTGTGGTGTGTTGGCATGAGCAGGGAGTCCAAGCAGAAGGAGTTGTGTTTCTGTGTGTGGGTGAGTGTGTGAGTGAGTGCATGCACGTTTAATATCCGAGTATGTAGGCTCTGTGTTTTGTGCGGTGTTGTAATGTGCAGCTTGTACATTGCGACAGACTCCCCTGTATGGGAATGTCAGTGCACACTCAGGAGAAGCACATCTGGACTCGACGCTCTGCCAGCTGTCGGTGCATCAGGAAGGAGGGTGCTGCGTTTAAAGGGTGTGAGAGGAGCTGACGTGACTGTCGCAAAACCTTAGGCCACCTACCACCTGATGCTATATGATAATAGATTCCTCCTGAACTCACTGTTTTTATGGGTGTGTGTATCACACCTACAGGCATGTAAATAACACACAGTGAGCCACCATCGCTCTCTGATCACTGCGCATGGTGCACCTGACTGTGCTGCGTCAAATGAGGTGTGTATGTGAAGAGAGAGGGATGGCCCTGCTCATGAAAGCATGCTCACTGCACAATGTTTCAGCACCTGCACCCAACACAACAACACACACACACTCACTCACACACACACACACACACACACACACTCACATATAGAGATCTAAAAAGGCTCTGACCCACCAACTTAAACATTGACTCACATTAAGGTCCAAAAGACGTGGAACCAGGTTCAACAGAGAGGAGCGGAGGGAGAATTCACTGTGAGGTACAGAGGAGGACGGAGGGACGGAGGAAGGGGCAGACACTGGGACACAGACGCAGCATGTGCTGTGATGCCTGGGAATACTGTTGTTCCTCACTGGTGAGGCAGCGAAACAGCAAAGCGACTATCACTCTCCTCTTCGTTCTGGGCCACCTCTCTAATGGGAGCACACACACACACACACACACACACACACACACACACACACACACACACACACACACACACACACACACACACACACACACACACACACACATATACAATGGAGAGTCACGAATGTCAGATGATTACTCATGTGACCCATGAGCCAAGCTGGACGTGACCCAGTTAGGTCAGACCCAGGTGAGATCCAGCTAGACGCCACATGCAGCTGTGTGTACATACACACCTTTGCATATTTCGTACACACACTCACACACACATTAACAGGAGCCTGTAAAGCTTCACTCACACACTAAGACAAAATCTAAGCACCTTGTTCCTCTTTAAATGATGAGTTCACATGTTGACGAGAACATGCCAGCACACTTTAACTACACACACTTTGAACACTGTTTGAGTGGCAAAAAAAAGAACTGACTATCTGTAAATGTTTGTGTTTAATCTGTGTAATGACTTTATGAAATTACCTCAATCTCAAGTGTTTCGACACTGAGGCCCAAGAGCCGCTTCACCTACAAAACTGTGGATCACACATACACATGTAAATACAGCACGGGTACCAGTGGCTTGAAAGTGTTGCTGTAGAAGCGAGAAGCACACACACACACACACACACACACACACACACACACACACACACACATACACACACACACACACACACACACACACACACACACACACACACACACACACACACAACACCACACACATTCACAAAGAATCTCCTCAGTGATGTTGTGGAAACTCCTGACCAATCACAACAAAGCTCAAGAGCAGGATGAAGTCTGGGATATGAGTCCAGTTTTTGCAGTGAATCCTGTATGTGTTAGTTAATATTAAGTACTCTAAGACACACATGCACATGTACACACACACACATACACACACTCTGAATGGAATGAACCAGATCCAAACTTCTGATATGTGCACTGTAAGGTTTGTATAACAGGACACAGCAGGTCCGTTCAGCACAGCAGATGCTCTCTTACAATCCCTCTCCAAAACCAATCTTCCTCTCTTCGTCACCTCGGTGTTTTAGACTCGTGTCTCCTCACTCTTCTATGTCAGCTCCCTCTCCTCTTCTCCTCCGTACATGTAGGAGTTGTGTCCGGGTGGCTGAACGTACTCCTCAGACTTATCCCAGTCCGACACCCATCCAGCGCCGGCTCCCCCCCCCTCCTCCATTTGATCCAACGCCCTGTTGGCTCATGGCCCCGTACTGCCCGCCTCCACGGTAGAGCTCCTCCGTCTCATTGGCTAGTTCGTCCTCGTCGATGATGCCGCACTTCTCCTCGCTGGTGTCCTCTATGTCGGCCCATGGCTGCTTCTCTCCCGATGCAAAGAGTCCTGGTGAGGAAGAACATGATCAGTGTTTAGAGTGAGGTCTGCACACGCCTCTCAAAAACATATGACTCCAGGTCAGGTCTTACCATAGAAGATCACTCCTCCATAATGAACGACGGAGGCTATGAGGAAGACGCCCTGCCACTCCTCCCGTGTCTGAAATGATGAAAGAGGTCATAAAACATCAGAGAGTTCATCTTACATGTTTATGTTGACGTTTTCAAAGTTATATGGCATCATTTTGATACAAGTGAATGTCTTTACCTTGTGTTTGGTCATGGCTCCCACGATGAGAGGACAAACCATCCCGGATAACGTTCCTACCCCGTTTGAGATGCCCATCAGTATGCTGGCGTATCGAGGCGCGATGTCCAAGTGATTGACGTTGAACCCTTAGTGACGAAACAAAAACAGTGGCTCCTTAAAATGCTGATCGAACCTTTATTTTCTGAGGCAGATTTCATCAGCGGACTGGATATCTGGGAAATCAATTAGGGAAGGAATTTCCACAAGCATTTTAATCATCACTATCATCCCTCTCTCTCTCTTAATCTCCTCTATCCCTCCTTTCAACCCCAACTCGGTCGAGGCAGATGGCTGTCTAACATGAGTCTGGTCCTACTCGAGGTTTCTGCCTGTTAAAGGGAGTTTTTCCTTGCCGCTGTAACTTGCTAAATACTGCGAGGTGCAATGCTCATAGTGGATTAAGATGAGATAAGATCAAGTCCTGTCTATAAGATGGGATTGGATCTTATCCTGTCTTGATGTTGGGTCTTTGTTAATATAACATATAGTACGGTCTAGACCTGCTCTGTTTGTAAAAGCTTCTTGAGATAATGTTTGTTGCGATTTGGTGCTATAAAAATAAAGATTGATTGATTGATTGATTGATTGATTGATTGATTGATTGATTGATTGATTTCTCTCTCTCTCTCTCTTAATCTCTGCTATCCCTCTTTCCAACCCCAACTCGGTCGAGGCAGATGTCTGTTCAACAAGAGTCTGGTTCTATTTGAGGTTTCTGCCTGTTAAAGGAAGTTTGTCCTTGCCCGCCGTAACTTGCTAAATTCTGCAAAGTGCTCTACTCATGGTGGTTTAAGATGAGATAAGACTGAGCCTTACCCTTGATCAGGAAACCTAATGAGTCTTTATCTGCGCTACAAGAGAAGATGAGTTTCACCAGTGAGCCTGCAAGCACTCCAGCCAAGAAACAGGAAGACCCACAAAAACCCTTAAAATGCAGAGCTGTTTAAACAGTCTGACATTTTTCTGCCGATTATCAAACAAGATATGTTTATATGTCTCAATCAGTGATGTGTAGAAGTGCTGGACAGATTTGTGTAACCTTTTCCTCCTATTTCAGTCCAAGCTGAGTAAAATAACCTCCAGCTGTAGCCTTACTTTAAACATACAGGTATGAGAAAGTGAGTGAACACAAAACAACACAAGTTCTGGTTGAATCCAGTCTTCAGCATACCTGAGATAGCGAATCCACTGAAACCCACAGCCAGGACCAAGAAAGAAATGGCGACACCTTTAGTGTGAGAGTATCCCACCACCAGCAGGAGCGTGGCCTCCATCCCGAAACCTGAAGCACATCCAGAAAAAGAACACATCATGGAAACAATCTGAGAGAGGAGGACGAGGAAAACCACCCACAAGTTTATACCTTCTGTGGACAAGCAATGGTGATGTGTTCTGCAGTAGTAGCTACATGAATCTACACACATGCAAACTCTCATTCAGCCATTAAGCAGCTTTAAAATATTAATATGTTTCCTGCCCTGAAAGCTGCTGCACTTTGAGCACACTGAGCCAGGCATGCTGGGAACAAGATACAAACATCTGTGGTTGGGTTTTAAATTTGAGAAGGGTTAAACAATTACTATGAAGACATCTTTATTTCTGAAGTGATCCTCTCTTCACTTTCATATCCATCCATCCATCCATCCATCAAAATCTCCCCCCTCTGTGTATGTCTTTTTGAAGTGCTTTGTGCATGTGTGTAGATGTGTCTGGCATGGGTGTGTAAGTAGTGCGTCCCCCAGGTTGATGACATTTGCCGGTGCAGCAATCGGAGAAGTCTGATTGGTGCGCAGCGACAACCACAGGGTCGGCGAATCAGAGGAGAGAGCACCCTGCAATTCAGTTGAAGAGCCTGCTGAGCCTATCAGTCAGCGGCTGCCTGTGATGGAGCTCAATTGGATTGTGTTTAGAGACTCTGGTTAAATACAACTGTGATTATGTACTGTATGTGCTCTTAGCAATCAAGTATGAAAAGAAGAGGGATGGTAAAGTTTAATTTTAGGCACACACACTCACACACGTTAAGGTTTTGGTTGTTCGACACACTCGGTTCAGGGGATCTGTTTCTTGTATTCTTGGTTGGGTTGTCAGTTCTTAACTCTAGCTTAGTCATCTTTTTGTTTCCGGTTGAGGCAGATGGCTGCCTAACATGAGTCTGGTCCTGCTGGAGGTTTCTGCCTGTTAAAGGAAGTTTGTCCTTGCCACTGTAACTTGCTAAATGCTGCAAAGTGCAATGCTCATGGTGGATTAAGATGAGATCAGACTTAGTCTTCCCTTGAGATGGGACTGGATCTTACCCTGTATTGATGTTGGGTCTTTGTTGACAATATAACATAGATCATGGTCTAGAGCTGCTCTGTTTGTAAAGAGTGTGTTTGTTGTGATTTTCCGCTTTATAAATAAAGATTATTTGATTGTTTTCCTCATTTATTGATTTTCACCATAGACTGTATAAAATATGGACGTAGTCTCCATGACGTCACCCATCTGTTTCTGAAGCACTGTTTTGAGGCCAATTGTCGGCGGCAGCCATATTGCTGCTGTTGAGAGCGAGTGTGATGTAAACAGGCAGAGTTTTAGCCTCCTAGCCAACAGCTACAGTGTTCCCGCCTGTCAATCAAGTCAGCTGTGCCTCTCATTGGAAGACTTGTAATCTCATTATCTTTGAAAGTACGATGTAGAAAAAAAATCCCCCATACAGTGTGTGCCGATCGAGAAATGAGCTATTCAGACTACACTCGTCTTTTGTACCAGGCTGTAAACATGTTTATTTCTGCTGTAAAGAGCGTCTTTTTTAAATTGATGTGTATGGGATACAAAACAAGGTGAAGAAAACTGAAGAGGGCTAACGAGTGAAAACCAAGCGGCAACCTCGGGTCAAAAAATATGAGTCCAATGCGGGAGTGCTAAAAACTGCAGTCCATCGAGGATCCACTTGAGGCTGGCTCCGGAAGCACCGGAAACCCCTATCTCACCTTTTTTTCGTAAATAACTTTTGCTTTAATATCAACAACATCCGGTTTATGTTGCTTCCTTTCCCCCACAAGCTGGGTCGTAACACCTGCAGTTGTTTGTCTTCTTTTTTACCTTAACAAGCATCTCCTCATGCTGTTAATGAACTATTGAAACCTTGCATTCCTGTCACTTAGAGCGATTTCTTTAAAATGTGTTAATGTCTCTTATTTTTTGATCAAAATCAAAATCCAGTTGATACAGTTGCTCTTATTCGACAGTAACAATAAAGGAATTTTAATAGAAAATAAATCAGAAATAAATCAATTGGTAAAAAAAGCCCAGAGAGTCGAATAACTAATAATAGTTAATAATAATAACACAAAGATCAGTATGCAGCATTAATCAGTGGAGGTATTGCATGGAGTAGTGCACAGCAGGCCCAGTGGAACAGTGTTTTCCAGTTTTGCGCTCTTAGGTTATGGAACAAGTTGTTTACAATCAGTTTGCACAGTTGAACTAAATTATTTATAATGGAAAAGTTTACAGATTTTAATGAGAAATAAGTCTGAGTCAGACAGAGTGCCTGACACTCAGAGGGAGGAGTCCAACAGTTTGGGTGCCACAGGCAGGAATGACTTCCTGAGCTGCTCTGTGGTGCATTTTGGTGGAATGAGTTGAGCACTGAGTGTGCTCCTGTTTTTAACTAATACGTCATGGAGAGGGTGTGGGATGTTGTCCAAGATGGCATGCAACTTAGACAGCAGCCTCCTCTAACACCAGAGAGTCCAACTCCACCACCACTGGCCTTGGATCAGTTTGTTAAGTCTGTGTTTCATCCCTCAGCCTGCTGCAGCAGACACAGCAAATAGGAGAGCACTCTTGACCACAGACTTAAAGCGTTTTTGGACTGCAGGAACTTTACCCCGGAACTAGGGACTTTACCCCTGAACTACCTGCGTTTCGACCGGAGGAACCAGGGTCTAAATTTAGTTGAGGGGTAGATAATCTCCCCCCTGAAAAGCCCCTCATTTGGGGGTAGTACTTTTCAAAGGTCCTGGGACTTTCCTTTGAATGTAACGGTGTTTGTGGAGTTTACACAGTTGTTGAAACACAGAGGGAGTTTCTGGGAATGCATACTAGTTTAGTTTTTTATTAAGATTTCAAAATTGTATTTAATATAATTTTTTTTCTCCATACGTCACTGGCCTGATTTGCACAATCTACCTGGGGCTTCAGCCCGCGGTCGAAACGCAGACAACAATGGGGGCACAGGAACCTTTTAGTTCTGGGGAAAGTAGTTCTGGGGGCTAAAAGACTCCGGAACTCTTGGTCGAAATGGACCTTTATAGACCATCCATTATTCTGGTTTGACCTTCTGACAGGATGAAGATGGGTTTGACTGATGTGCATGTGCCTGGATGATTTTTAATATTCCTCTATGACCAGTTTTCTCTCTCTCTCTTTACTTTTATTCATCCTGTACCCATCATCCTCTTCAGACTCACCTCCACAGTTCATGAGCTTCCTGACATTGGTGGTGGACATCAGGTTGTGGATCCTCAGGTAGTCTGCCAACTGGCCTCCAATAGGCACGATGATTGTCATCACCAGGTGAGGCAAAGCTGACACTATCCCCACCTGAAAGGGAAGAGTGAAGGAGAGTGAGAGAGTGTGTGAGAAGTGCATTTTGATTGTAAGAGTGGGGGAAGCGATGGGAGTCTGAGGGTTGAAAAGAAAGGGTGAGGGTGCCAAGGCGGCCTATCGCTCTGTCATAAGTTGACTTATAACTAACTTTTAAAGTAACTCTTCTAGGCTGAACTTTTTAGACTCTGATTGCTTTAAACCTAATCATTTAATGTTCTCGAATAACAAGGTCAAGTCTTCATCCTTTGCTGGATTGTTGAAGGAGGCTAAAATGAGAAGAAACTCAGAAGGTGTTGCTAACCACCAGTCTTCACTACCATCAGAGAGCTCCTCCATTAACCCTCATTATCAGGTAATCTATTTTAGGGAGCATGCGATTAAAGCCTGTTGTCCTGAAATTCCATCCAGAGGCTGACAAAATCAAAATCCACACCAGTGCCAACGATATCCTCAAACAGCAGTCTGAACTTTTTGAAGCGGGACTTCCTCCGCGTTTTAATACAGTTAAACAGCTCCGAGTTCAAATCTACATTTCTGGCCCCACCCCCCACCTGTGGCTGTCCAATAGGTTGTTGCAGTAAGCTGCTGAGCCTCAACACCTGGCTCTCCTCTGTCTGTGGCTCTCACAGCATGGCACTTATAGACAAGTTGAATGTCACAGACAGGAGGCAACTGTTCAAGGCAGACAGGCTTAATCTTAATAGAGCTGTTAGCCGTCAATATTGTTAATTACTCTCTTCAGATGGATGTCTTTCTTTCTGCTGAACCTTACCCGTTCAGTTTGTTGTATGAAAAGTGTTCTATCAATTAATTAAAAAGATGGAAAAGTGTTCAATTTTATCCTGATAACCACGTTTTTTATTTTGCAAAAATGTATATAATAGCACAAAGATCCCTGAAGTAGTAGATCCTTCGTTACATGATCTGCATGGTGACATAATGCCACAAGAAAAGAAAAGGTGAGACCATAGGATGTGAAAGATTGCACTCTGAGGTGTTCTGGAAATTGTGGCTGAGAAATCAAATTTAAGTTGAAGTGCACAAAACTGCAGTTCCTCAAGTGGCCACTTGAGGCTGGCTCCGAAAGAGATTCAATCCTTATTAGAGGATCCATGTTGAAAGTTTAAAAAGAATATTGGAGCCATGAGGGATTCAAGTCTTTATATTACGTTATTTTGAAGTTTAGGGTAGGATATTGTTTGTATAAATTTTGTTTGTATAATTTTTGTTGTTTGTTTACGATATGGTTTAATGTGGGGTCAGTTAATTAGATCATTGACGGGTCATGTGTTAGGGGCGGGGATATTGAGTTCAATTAGGCCACCTGTTTTCTTTTGTTTGCAGGTAGAGAGAGGGAGTGAGCTGGGTCTCCGTACTTTTTGTTGATCGCTTAGTTTACGCCTATGATCACTATTTATCACTTATTTTTGCTATTTTCTGTTTGTGCACTTTATCATGAGTTGATTAACCTTTTTAGTTAACAAAAGGTTAAACTTACTTTTTTGTGCAATAGTGATTTTTGCTTTTAGCGCGTCTGACACTAACTAGGCCCAACCTCAGCCTCTCACCGGCTTTTGGCTCTTTGTAGTCGCTACAAAGAAGTTCTTTTAACATTGCACTAACCTCAAAACAAGTCAATAAAACTGTATCTCTGGTCTTCTGAAGCTATCTATTTAAAATATCTCTGATGTTAAAGTAAAATCTTAATAAAAAAACACCAGATTTTTTCTTGTACTTCAAGTGTAATGAAGTAAAAGGACGATTCATTTTCATCTGAACCCTGCAGTAAAACTGCAGCCTGATACATTGGGCGGCTCTCGCTGCAGGCTTGTTCTAATTGTAGAACTTAATGACTGCTTCTTTATAAAAGATGATACCTAGGAGATTTAACCTCACCTTGCTGATCTCAAATCCAAAGACTTCCTCAAAGTAAGCCGGCTGGCTGATGAGCAGCAGGTAGAAGGTCCAGCTCCTGCAGAAGTTGGCCACGATGATAGCGTAGACGGGCATGGAGGTGAAGAAGTGTCTCCATGGGGTTTTAAATTTCTGCAACCAAAAGGAATACGATATTCAGGTCCGATGACTTCCCTGAGACGGATCAATATTTACACAGTCTTTCTATCAGGTCTGAGAGATTCTCTGTGTTAGTTTGATCAGTTACACACACAGATCAAAAAAGGGTCATACCTGGAGAGGATTTACAAAGCCTGCAGATTCTCCAATTGCATCTTCAATGTACTTCCTCTCCTCGGGTGTGATTGTAGGGTGGGCTGCAGGACTCTCATAAGACACCAGGACCCAAAACAAATACCAGAATATCCCAAAACTGCCTGGGAGAGGAAGAGGCGTAGAGCAAAAGACAGGCATTAGTACAGTAGAAAAAGAGCACGTATCAAAAGAAATATAGATGCTGATGTCATCATTTCAGTCTCCAAAACTGAAGCCAAAACCTTACACTCAAAGATTTTGAACACCTGACACTTAATCACGAGAAACAGAAATAAACTGGTGAATTAATTTCAGTTAATTAAGTAAAGTCATTTGAATATAGAGATACTAACCATAGACATAGAATACTGAAGGCCACCCAGTGTATTGCACCAGTATCCCAGCTAGAGGCATGGCCACCACTGCCCCTGCATAGGATCCTAAAACAGTATCAAACATAATGGACATCAATAAAAATTGAATCTTCCCTGATGATCACAACTCCTGCATCCACGAAATATAATGATGCTCTGAAAAACAGCTCATATTCTTAGTCTTTTTGGGGTTAAATCTTTCCGTGTTCACACAAACAGAACTTTACTCTGGAGAGGAGATCTGCAGAGTGAATTTTTGGGAAATGTGAGACTTTACCACAAAAGGCTGTTGTGGCTAATCGACTTCTCTCCAGAGGAGGTGCCCATTTGGCCCAGATCCCGTGGCAGGCTGGGTATGACACACCCTGAAGGAAACAATACAGTCATGGTATAAAAACTTCTGTTTGTACATGATTCCTGCAGCTGCATGCGCACACAGACACATACTGTACCTCAACAAGGCCCTGGCATATCCTGACCAGGATGACACAGCTGTAATGACAGCGAGCAGCAGATGGAATCAGCATGTTGAGGGTGGATGTGGCCACGATGGCAAAGCCGAAAACTCTTTAAAACAAAAAACAAAGAGCCTCAGATTGATGTTTCTTTTACAGTATCAACAGAACAAAATGACATGGAGAGAAAAGAAGGAGAAAGATAACACAGGGTGGAGATCCATGGTCATGATTCCACATACGACTGGAGTTTCTTGATGTATAAATTCTGCTTTTAACTAATCAACTAATTTATAGTTAGGCCTTTATTTGAGATGAAATATTAAAATTTCAAGACACTCACCTGTTGGCGGCAAATTTTTGACATATAAAGCCACCCGGGATCTGTGTGACTATGTAGCCCCAAAAGAAGGAGCCGTGGATCATTCCCACTGTCTCAGGGTCCCAGGTGAACTGTGCCGCCTGCAGAGAGGACAAAATATATGACTCCTGGTTGAAAAAACGTAGGGAAGTGAAGTAGTGGACACGAGGGGAATCACTGCAAAGTGATGATTTCTGAGTGAGCACATTTAGAGTGAGAGAAAAAAAAGCCTGGATTCTTACAGTAGACAGAAAGCTGACCAATAAAGCTGATTCTGACTGAGAAAAAAGGTACAATTACAGAGCAGATACTTACACTGAATCATTTATATTCATTTTTTAAGTACATGTGATGTCATCAGTGTTTTCTCTCTCACATTTCATTCCTCTAGGACCAAATCTTTTGGTGCAGACATACAGACGGATACAGATTCACTCACCACAAGCACTTCCTTGTTGCCTCTGTAGACAGTGTGGTCGTTGACCATGCTCACGATGGCCACACCCAGGTTGCACCGGATGCCGAAAGAGATGCAGAACCCCAGGCCAGACAGGATGGCGATGATGTACCGCCTCGGCAGGCCGAAGCAGGTGCAGTCCACCACCGGCAGCTCCTTCTCCTCCACCAGCTCAGGGCGGCCCTCTGCGGATAACTCGATGGATTCTCCATTGGGCTGCCGTTTCTCTATCAGCCTTGAAGGAGACACAGAGAAAGAGAAGATGATGAAGATCCTGAGTCTTCCAAGGTCACTGAAGACCTTTAGGAATAATTCATCAACTTAAGCAAGCCTTTTTTTCCACAGTGCACTACAGCCGTTATTAAAAACAGCATGCTTACTATTCTGTTTTGACAACGTAACATAAGTTTGTGGTAGTGGACATGGGTCCAACCCATAGAACCCATATAAAATATGGACGTAGTATCCGTGATGTCACCCATCTGTTCATGAGCGCTGTTTTGAAGCCAATCGACGGCGGCAGCCATATTGGAAATGTGGAACTCAACCAGGCATAGTTTGATGTAAAGAGGTGGAGTTTGAGCCTCTTAGCCAACAGCTATGTGTTCCCATCCGGGAGTCAAGTCAGTCATGTCCTTATTTGGGCAAAAACTCGTAATCTTAATACCTTCTGAACCGTCGCGTTAGAGAAAAATTCACCCCCGTACAGTGTGTGCCGATCAAGGGTGCATCTCGCTTGGCTGGAAGTGAAGCTTTCAGCAGAGCGTCTGCCCCCTGGTGGCTGGCTGCAGTATAGGTCAAAAAATCCGTCTCCCATTCATTTGAATGGGGGAGCAGTCAAACTTAATCAAAATCAAAATAAATACATGTCGTACAAATGTTTCTCACATCCGTATGCTGTGGTGATATGTAGTTATTAATTGACTGTTTTGTGTTCAAGGCCTCTTTTTTCTGAAAAGTTTCTTTTTCGTTAGTTATTAGAGGTAAAAAAACTAAGTTTTACTTCTGGGTTTGCTTTGATTCACAGCCGCCATAGAGGGAAACGTCATAGGACACAGCGTCTTGTGATGCTACGCTCTAGGGCTGAGCTAGTTACTGTGGCTTTGCAGGCTCTGGCTGCACAATGGCTACGCCCAGTAGCAGAGTTTTTTTGGCTTCAGAACCGTACAACGTGAAGAGGCAGAGCAACGCTGTCCATTTTTATTTACAGTCTATGGTGCGGATAGAGACATGAGCTATCCAGACCACGCTCGTTTTTTGAACCAGGCTGTAAACATGTTTATTAATGCTGCAAAGATCGTCTTTTTTTAATTGGTGTGTATGTGGTTTCCGGTGTTTCTGCAGCCAGCCTCAAACGGATTCTCGAGGAATTGCAGTTTATAACACTTCAGCATGGGCTTCATAGTTTGAGACCAGAGTTTGCAACTTGGTCCAATCATGAGTGCAATGCATCCTGGGAGTTTGGGGAGCAGTGCTGCTTTAATTAAAGTTCTGCTGTCTGGAGTGCCAGTTTACAACAGTAGGTAGAGCTTATAGAGACTGATGCTATACCGCATCAGGCAAGGGAGGGACCCTTAGAGCTTCACTACCATCATCCCGAGTTTCTTTTCCCTTTTTTTTCAGTCTATTTTTAACTGCAGTTTAATAAAAGCATGTGCAAAAAAAATCCAGAAAAGGTTCCTGAAAGGTTGGTGCTACTTTTAAAAAGAAAAGGGACTTTAAGGAGGCTCTTGCACAGTTTTCTGACTGGTTGATAACTTGCAGCTTTCAAAATACGCTCACAGAAACATCTCCTTTACCTCGTTTTATTAACCACTTGAAAAGAAGCACCTGGGATTAAAAGATATGGGTACCTTTTGCGGGGAAGCAGATAAATGTCCGTGTGTTTCTGAGAGCTGCACTTTGCATTTTTTTTCCCCAATGTCATTTTTTCCTGCAGAGACTTTAAAATTGGTCTTCTTTTCATAGACTCCCTTTTTCACACACACAAATGGCGTGCCCATGCAGACCACATGCACCATGTTGGGGTTGTGTCTGACTCAGTGCGTCCCAGCAGGTGGAAGCAGCTGTCACTAGCAGAGGAGCACATTCCCCTGGTGTCCTCTTCTTCACGACGCTCAAGACCTGCCGCCATGCTTGATGTCCTCTCAGATCAAACTGTCCCTGAAGTAACCACATCGTAATAATGAATACACAGGTCTGTGTGTTTCAGTGTGAGGTCAATCACACTGAAATATAATAAAAGTGAAGGGATACAGAATATAATACATTTTGAGGAAATGTGGAGCCTGCACAGTTTTACAATTCCTGAACCGCAAAAAGTATCAAGAGACAGTTGTCAGTATTTGAAGTGTTATTGCTGAAAAAGCATCCATTCTATCATACATGTTTTATTGTTTGTCTCATAAGCTTTTCATTCAACCAAGGAACCCTGTGCCCCATTTAAATTCCTTTAATTAATGATCAGTTTGTCTTTAAAAAGACAACATTTTTTTTATTTCCAGGCTGTGTCTCACTTCTTGCAAGACTGTTTCTGTCACATGACTAATGCTTCTCTTTTTCCTCTGGAGTCAAACAGAGAAGTCAGGAGAGCAGCCATCTGTGTACCATAACCTCCATACTCTTAACAACACACCCTCTCCATCATGCACACACACACACACACACACACACACACACACACACACACACACACACACACACACACACACACACACACACCCCACACACACACACACACACACACACACACACACACACACACACACACACACACACACACAAACAGCATGCATATGGCAGACAGTGCACGCTTTCTGCAGATACACTTTATTCTCCGATTAATTCAGACACACCTCCACGGTGTGGGTCACAGACTGTATAAAATATAGACGTAGTATCGATGACGTCACCCATCTGTCCCTGAGCACTGTTTTGAAGCCAATCGACGGCGGCAGCCATATTGGAATTGGGGAACTCAACCAGGCATAATTTGATGTAAAGAGGTGGAGTTTGAGCCTCCTAGCCAACAGCAATGTGTTCCCATCTGGGAGACAAGTCAGTCATGTCCTTACTTGGGCAAAAACTCATAATCTTAATATCTTCTGAACCATTGCGTTAGAAAAATGTTCACCCCTCGTACAGTGTGTACCGATACAGAAATTAGCTACATAGACCTAGGCTGTTTTTTGAACCAGGCTGTAAACATGTTTATTAATGCTGCAAATATCGTCTTTTTTGAATGGGTGTGTATGTGGTTTCCTGTGTTTCTGCAGCCAGCCTCAAGAGGATTCTCAATGAATTGCAGTTTATAACACTTCCGCCAGAGCTTCATAGTTTGAGACCGGAGGATGCTGCTTGGTGTGGGTGTTTTACAGCGAAGCTCGCTCTTGCGTCAGGCTGATCTAATTAGTCATTGAGCTGAGGAATAATGCACAGAAAGAAGAAAAAAAAGCACACTCATCACAGTGATTCCTTTCACGTGATGATGAGGATGTCTGCATTCTTAAAAAGCTGTATCAAATTGAAGTTCTGTAAGATCAAAAATCAAAGGTTTACTGCCCTGAATGCTGCTCTGCTCTTTGAGCAAACATTGGATACAATTCATCTCTCCTGGGCGCTCGGCTCTCAGCACACTGGAACTCAGAGATAACTTATTCACGCACACTAACACAAGACAAGTCAGACTCTGACACTGCTTAATTATTGATGTGTTTTTGGGTGGGTTGAATTATTTACTTTAGCTTTTACACCATATTCTGTCAGTATCTATCTATCTGTTGGCCTGTCTGTCTGCCTCTCTGCATACACACTCTATTTCTATAATATGCATGTGGATTTCACTCCCTCCCCCATTCCCACAAATCAGAATCTGCATAATCTCTCTCTACACACATGCCAATAGATAAGATAAGATAAAAGACATGCAGATGTAATAATCTTTTAATTACACCTTGGTTCGTTGCGCAATATTCTTCATGTGAAGTTAAACACAATGGACAACAGGAAAGTAATACTTTGTTAAGCAACATTTTAGAATTTGTAAGAGATTAGAGAGGCTGCATCCTCTCTCTCCTGCTCTCCCTCTCTCTCTTAATCTGTCACAACATTCAGATTAGGATTACAAAAATGATTTACTTCCGGAAATGAATATGGGAGGAAAGACTAGTGCTGGGCGTGGCTCAGCAGGCCTCTCCCTCTATCACGACACTCTCCCCTGCTGAGCTCATGTCGGCCTTTGATTCAATCTTTTAGTATTTTACTCACGTTGGTTATTCACTGTTTCAAATCTAACATTTGAATCAACATTTTAATGGCTTAAAGAATTGTTTTTGCAGCAACAAAACAATATTTTTGTGCGGTTCAGTATTTAAGGTTTTAGGTTTTCACAGAAATGACTAGTTTGGCTGAGGTTGTGAGAAAAAAAACGACAGTCTAAGCGTCTGTTGTTACTGTTTCAGCTACAACACATCCAGGAACATGATCCATATTTAATAGAAGATACACTGGCCTCCAGACATGCAGCTAAAGCGAGTGCACCACACTGCAGAAAAAAGAGAGGAAGCTGTAACAAAGTCTGTTAATGTATGAAAAACAACTGATCACAAAAACTGATGTGATAGAGTGCGTTCATTTTTTTCTGTAGAATCAGTCGGCCTCATGCCTGCTGCTGTCTGTATGAAACAAATGTGCTGACTCGCCCCCTGAGAGGAGCTCAGTTTCTTACTTCACAGTGAGTGCAGGGTGCAGGAGGATCCTCATTAAAGCTCACGACAGATTGCAGCCTGACACCTTCACATACGCTACCAGCTAACGAGGCTACCCCACAGCAGAAATCACTGTTAATTACAGATGCTTCCCACTAAAGGGCAACCTGACCCACGTGTGCATGCATTTGTCTCTAAATAGCTGTGGGTCTCCCCATTTAATTTGAATGTTGTGGTTTACTTTCAGATCCCAAACAAAAACATTAATGCAGACATAATAAATCAGATTTTTTTAGTTTGCCTCTGACAGCGCAACCCTTTTTATACCTGTGCTATTGAGTACAAAAAGGCTTTGTCTCAGTGAGTACTGGTATGAGAGACGTCACACGTGTCTAGAAAAGGAGCTTTGTCCCTGGACATGTAGCCTTCGTGTGAGGCTCACAGTTCTGAGAGCTTCCTCCCAGCTGATGTAGCTTTTCTCACCGGCGTAGCGAGGACCTGATTGGTCTCAGCTGGCAACGATTAATGAGCGAGAGAGCATGAGCAGGCAGGAGCGCCGTGACCTCAGGCTCTCTGAAATATCATAATTACAACAGTCAGAGGCTCAGCGGAGACTCAGTGACACTCACACCTCAAACTGAGATCATAGCCGAGCTTCACCTGAGCTCAATAAGCAAGGCTCGGCCTGCAACATGAAACATACAACGAACATGGTCATCAACCATGATCATCAAAGAAATGAGGACTAAGTGAACTTTATTTTAATTGGTTAACCCTCCTGTTATGTTTGTTTCTCTGGAACAGCAATAATGTTTCTGGGTCAATTTGACCCGGGGCATATTCAATTATCCAAAAGTGTCAGAACCCCAAAAAATCCCTATGAACATTTTTTAAAATCTAATTCTTAACTCCATTATTAACCATTTAAATCAAGATTTAGTTAGTCCATTGGTGTTCTTTAATTCATGGTTCAATGAGGATAACTCACTCGTTTTCATTAAAATGAATGTTAAACCCTTTTTTAATGTACGTTGGAAAGCCCTTAATATAAATACAATAGTATTACATGATATTGATTTTTTTTCATTTTATTTTAAAAAAAAATCTTTTTTTTTTTAATGAAGTGATGTTAATAAATTAACACGACACCTCTTCTGTCACATGCTGCCCAGATTATTTTGCTGCATTTAGCTGGTTTGGAAGGCATATATTGCCTATAATAGACTTTAAAAAGGTCCATTTAACCCGCAACATAACGGGAGGGTTAAATAAATTGAAGTAATTTTTGAAGTGAAATGTCATTTTTTTTAATTATAAGATTATGTCTCTACAAAACTTATAAAATACAACTAACAGTCTCAAATGTAAATAAAATTTCTCCCTTGTGAAGAAATCTTCACAAGTTATGATGAATGTCTAAAATGTCCTTTCATAAGTGCCTAAAAATAAGGTTTACATGAAGATAGTTGGTGATAAATTTCATGCCAAGTGACCTATCGAACAGCTGAATATACCTGTTTTAGTTTTTTAAATTTTTATATAATTTTATTTTATTGAGTGTGCAAGGGTCTAAATACATCAGTAAATTCTGTGATTCAAACATTTAGTCATCTTAATTCCAAAAAAGTAAAAAAAACAAAACAAAACACAACAAACAAGCAAAAAAAACAAAAAACCCAACAACAAGGAAATCAAATTTAATTTCATAGATCCTGTTTGCGTTATTCATTCACATTACAGTTACATTATATATAACTGTTGTAGTTGACCGTTAATTTGCACACTCCATCCCACAGCCTAGAGTGAGAAGTTTCCTCTTTGACCATCTCATCATATTTAATGGAAAACTATCTAACTGCTTATAATTCACAGCCATTATAGGAGGTCATTCTTCAAAATTCTACCTCTTTTTTTTCACCTTTTCTGTTAAATTGTGAGACACTACATGTTATTTCGTCTTGGAGTAATTTTGCCCCAACATCTCAGCTACAACAAGATAACGCTGTGTCTGGCACGTGCTGGTTGGCGACCTGGGACCTTTGTTACCCTGTATATTAAATTCACCAATTCACAGAGCGCTCTATGTAATCCTCTCATAAGAGGATGATAGAGAGTGAGAGAGGGAGACAGCCAGGGGAGGTTGACAGTGAAAATATTATATAACGCTAGGCGCCCTGGTCATTATTTGTCCACATGTGTTCTGAATTTATCCTTCATTGTGCTTCAAGCAAACCTGTGTGCTTTTCAATCCTCAAACTATTCAGTCCTCTTGCCCCAAAAACAACCGCTCTCTCATTCTCCCCCTCATCTTGTTGCTCAGTTGTTTTGGATATATGTGTGGCAGACTGAGGTGAATTTTAATTTCTAAAATGGAGTTTCAGCACCTATTTTGTAATTTCGATAGTGGTGTCTCCCCCTTCCTCCACGAGCCGTTCACTCTCCCTGAAGAGAACAGATTGGGTCTCGGTGGGACTGTGTCACCCAGGGAGACACCCTCCTCCCCATCCTGTCACACCACTTTTTTTCCCTCTCCTGTAGAACACACACACACACACACACACACACAGACGGACACACACACACACACACACTGCTACAATGTTCAATCATCCACTTGTGTGACCTTCATATTCACTTAGTATACTCCCGTAATATAACTCCATTACAATCATCAACTGCTTACAACTTCAAACAGCTAACAATGAGATGGGTCCTGAACTTTGTTACTTTTGAATTAAACTTGTTATCGACCTTGTGCGTCTTGTAGTTTTTCTTTTCCAAACCCTATGATGCATGCAGGAATTTAAAGTAATCAAGCATTACTGGACACAAACAGCAGTCCTGCTGATAACTGGGCACGACAAACTGTCCAAAACGTCTAAACAACAGACAAGACAACCCCCCTCAACCCCCCTGCAATAGCTCTTGGATTTATGTGTGATGTATTTACGCATCCACTATGGCTGCCAGCAGATTGGTCCATCTTTACGCTTCACATCCAGTCCTGTAGCTCTAATGCTATCGCTGGCATATCACAATGTTTACACTGTAATCATTACAACCCCTGAACCCATCAATGGAAACCATATGCATCAGTCAATGCTTTAAATTAGACGTGTTATTTTTTTTTACACGTATCCGTAAATCATTCTATCGAAACACCTGAAATGACTCGTGCAAAAGGGGAATAACTGCAACACTACATTTCACAGCTTTCCAAAAATATGATACCAGTCCCTCATTCACAGGGAACCCCTCTGTTTGTGCACATGGACAGAGAAATGAAGCCAAGTAGCAAAGCTGCTACGTCCCTGGGAGTATTTAAAGAATTCATGTCAAGAGAATAGCGGGATAAAAAATACATTAACTGGCAGTTATTTTAAAACTGATTTAAACAAACGCAGATAAACATTTTGCAATGGATTTTGCAGCAGCTGCCAAAGTGGGAACCATGAAAACGAGGCAGAGGCTCATTTTTTATTATTTGAATATTTGATTAAGACCACGTTGCAGAACACTGTGCAAGGTTACTGAAAATGTAGCTCTCCACCGCAAGTAATATGGATTAAAAATGGATTACCTGTTAAAGTGTGCCTGTGTGTTTCTGTGTAAAGAAACATCGGCTCTCTAACTGGGGCTGTGCCATTCTGCTGATGCTAACATAATTCATTTAACAGTCTTCTAATTAATATGTAAGGCCGTTGTATAAAATGTGCAGTATTATAAACTTTAAAAAGCAGTTAAAATGGTGATAAGAAGACAGCTGTAGTATGATTATATTTCATGAAGCGTTGTTGAGTAGTTCTTTGGCTCGAGGAGAAGGATCGACGATATTTAAGCATTGTTAAATGCTAAAGTAGGAAAAGTGAGAGTAGAGATGGAGAGTGCACTTGACCTTACAGTGCTGAAGTTTATGCTTACCTAGTGGAGTTTAATATAGAAACAGGAGATGCATTCTGATGGAGAAAATGTTTAAATAATAGATGAACTTCTGGCTGCTTTCATCAGGAGGGATTTTGTCTGTGAGGTGGTGAGATTGCACAGAGGCATCTATTCACACAGTGTAGGGATGTCCTGAACTCAAGACACAACGTATTCGCAAAAAATCTCAACACATTTTCACCTTTTCCATCAAAGCATGCTTTCCACTGTGGGAACATTAAACCACAGTTCAGGGGCTTAGCTGAGGAAACGCCCACTAAAACCAATCTGGATCCAATCTTAAACATCACATCTCTCATAGCATCAGCCGTCTCTGTGCACATGCATGGCACACGACCAGTAAGAGAGAAAAAGCCTCAGATTTGCATGTCTGTTAATCTGAGAGACCTTGATAGGCTGAAACTTGTCTGCACTGGTATCTCAATGGATGGATGGATGGGAGGATGGAGGGAGGATGGAGGAGGAGGGAGCGGCTGAAGGAAGTGACATGGCCGGGATGGAGAGAGTGGGAGGGGAGAGTTTAGGGATTTGCGTGGCTCGACAGCTGGACTGAAAAACAGGCTATTTCAGGACGGGATTTATACGTTTGGTTGCTACCTCAAATCCTGAGAGAGCAAAGCTTAAAGCGATGGTTATTGCATGAGGTTCTATCAGTGTCTTAATCTCTCCATTTTTTACTGAAATATTGCCAACACACCAAGCTCTGCTGCAACTTTTGTGCTGATATTCCGTTAATTCAAATACATCCAGCTATTAGAAAGAATTATAGATAAGAATTATAGATAAGTGACATTTTAGGTTTACTTTAAAAACAGATTGGAAGAGAAATAAAACTGGTAGGCTTGAGACTCTAGAGGTTACATAGAGATTTCTCTTCATTACTGCAGTGATTTCAGAAAATGTGAGAAAACAGTAAAATGAAAGTCTCCTTCAGTCCAATGTTCTCTCACATAGGACAGGAAATTAACTGAAAGGAAATGGAGAGCTAAAAGCAAGAAAATTAAATGGTAAGAACTTTTACCCACTGAAAGGATTAATCAATATCGAAACAGCATAAGAATGAATTCCATGAGTAATGAACTGAGTTCTCACTGTTTATCAAAAAAAGTCACTTCTGTCAGAGGAGATGCTGAGATAATAAAAAAGTATGGTGTATCATACCAGATAGATAGATAGATAGATAGATAGATAGATAGATGGATGAATGGATGGATGGATGAATGGATGGATGGATGGATACTTGTGACTTTGGTTGAATCTGCTCTGCGCTCTCACTCAGCCAGGCTGTGCCAATAACGCACGGATCCATTATGTAACCACACTTTCTCCTCGTCTCAAACATCAATACTCTCAATCCACTTTGAGCTGAGCCAACTCTGACAAGTATCAGCAACAGAATATTTTATTATAATTTAAAACAAGACATTTCCGCAATAAAGCATCAAATCTAACCCCCCCTTTGCTCCACATGCACTCTATGACGACTTCACTACACTTTCACTGCGGACGGATTATAATTCCTCAGTCCTCATTGTTTTCTAAGCGTGGTATTCTGTGTGATATTTATCTTTAACATACTTGATACAAATAAAAAACCCTTTGATGATTTGTATGACACTTCTTTCCATTCAACCATTTTTACATACGCTGCGCAAAGCTGAGCTTTTGTCGCTACCTGCACGATGTTTGCGGCACAAACCTCACAGGCGCCTCTTTAAAAAAGGAAAATCAATAGGTTAATGATGAAACTTTTTCTAGACTTAATAGTAAGTGGAAGAAAGAGAACAGATGAGAACCTTCAGCAGAATCAACTTGCACAACTAAAACTATACCCCGCAAATGCGTGAAAACGTGAAAAAAGCCAGAAGCAGAGAAAGGGATATTCAAAATAGCTGGGTACCTGTTAATTCTCCCCAGAGTTTTTGCCGCCGCCGCCTTAAACCTGTCTGGTCTGATCTCCATCCTTGCAGCTTCTTGACCCGGCCGGTGTGCTGATGTCCCGCGCGCCCTCCTGTCCTGCCCGAGCGCGCACCCCTCTCCCTCCCTCCTTCTCTCTCACTCTCTCTCTCTGTTCCACCGGATACACATCACTCTCAGATGGGCCACAGGGGAGTGCAGGCCTTTCTGACTCACTTTTTAGAATTATGTTTGGCTCAGGGTCCGTATGGGACTGATGGACTACACTGTATAGATTTTTAATACAAAATATGTGTAAACCTATAAAAACTTACCACTAACACTTAAGATTTACAGACCAGCTGTGTTAATCTCTCACAAATGGCTTTTGACGTTTCTGTTTCAAATTGTGTTTGTGAACAAAATGTTTTTCAAATTGTCAATTGAACAGCCATATTTAATGACACTTTTTTTAATGTTGATCTTTTTCTAAAAGCACCAGTTAGGAACTTTAGGTTTGTGCTGATTTTGGCGCCCCTTTTGGAAAAAGCGGTGTGTCTTATCTCCTTGCTGACCTTGTTATGAACATGTGTAAGTATTGTTTCTTAACAAAAAAATGCCCTCTTGCTTCCTTTTTATAGTCAAACTGTCACTTATTGTGCATACTCCCAATGTGACATAGGTCTGTTTGTGCAGCGTGCAGACCGTATGCTATCTTAAATTATTTACAAAGACCGAACATCAAGACAGGATAAGACTCAGGCTGTTTTTAAAGCCACCTACTATACTACTAGTACGTACTGATTTGACCAAAATTCAGTATTGTTTCCCACAATGCACAGCGCTAACATTACTCTTCTTCTTTGGTCTTCTTTTTTTTAACAGGGCACTCAGTTTTCTATGTGCTATGAAAATGATTAAATTCTGTATAAACAAGTTCTGAACTTTTTAAATATTAAGTAGATGCTAAAAAAGTAGTTTTGCTATGAGCTTGCGCGTTGATTACTTCCGCTTTTGAAACCGGAAATCCATCTGTATCCATACTACTTTCAAACGCAGTATGCAGTACATAGTGCCTACTACATTTCTGGGTAGTAAGTTGCAGGTCGTGACCCAAATCCTAACCCTAATCCTAACCCCAAACCCTAACCCTTACCCTAACCCTGACCCTTAACCCTAATCCAAACCCCAAACCCTAACCCCAAACCCTAACCCTAACCCAAAACCTTAACTCTAACCCTAACCCTAACCCCAAACCCCAAATCCCTAACTCTATAGCGACACAACATTTAATGATACACAATAAGACAGCCTTGCATGCTTTTGTAGCTGATACTGTCGCATCAGTCTTAATCTCAGCATGTCTTATGCCGAGCTTAAAACTACTTATAGCAACTTTAAATCTCAAGATATTACCATCGCCATCATATGTGTTCATTACAAATTGCATGCTATTGATCGGTTCTTCATAAAATTAATACATGGAGGAGGGGAATTGGTTTAAATTCTGCACAGGTACCTGCAGCCTAAACAGGTTGATCATAACCTCTCCCAAAGCACAGATAAATGCATACTTTTGTAACCTCATTGCAAATTTAATCAGCATTGCTCAACAACATTTAATAAATTACTTACACTTAAAATTAACTCATCACTCCAAACTCTGAACATTTCTCAGTCAAAAATGTAAAATCTTGACTTTTGTAAAGGGACATATTTACAATCCCAAATAACATTAAAAATAAACAATATTTATAGAGTAGCATTACAAATGTTACATTCTAAGGTTTTACTTCAGGTTTCAGAGGTTATGTATAAACCATAATAAAGGCACATCCAGTCAGTTTGCTGCCATCTAGAGGTTTATTTAAATCCTCACCTATTACAGTACAATACTGCTTCACTGAGTGCTTCGTCAGCATGAGTAAAAACATTGCTGTGGTCTTATGAGGTAAAATATTACAAATATAATGCAAATAAAGTTATTTTACTGACATCTGTCATTTCACATTAAAACTGTTTCACATAAAAAAGAGAAAACAAATGCTTAAATACACGCACAAACACACAAAAATACACGCACATGCAAATTCATCACAGTTTACCTAGAAATACTCTTCATAAAGCATAGTTTTGTGTGTCCCTGCCTTACTCATTTCACCTGCCATGGTAGGGATTCCACATGATATAAGGGGAGCACATAGACAAAAGATAAACCTAACTGGACATGCTGGGGGGGCTGGTTAACCCCACACTAAAAAATGAACATGTTTGTTTTCTTCACAAAATATAGCAGCTTCTCCTTTTTCATTAGTTTGGGAGTGTTTCCGTTTCTTGTGAGGGTTTCAGGAAATGAATGAAAGTAACAAGGAGGAGTTGTAGTTGTAGAACTTACAAAATCTAAAATGCTTTTGATTTAATTTTCTATATACATGATGTATAAATAGTTATTTTGTCAACAACATAGAGCCTGCTGATCATGGTGGATGGGTGTAGCCCAGAGACTCTTCATCAGATTGAGAAGAACTCTCTTTAGACCACCCTCTCCTCTTTCAACAGGGTTGTGTTCTAATACTTTCTGAATACTCAAACATTTACTCTTTTCACCAACAGCCATGCTCACACCCCTGTATCTTCCTCCTCATCCTCATCCTCCAGCTGAGGAAGGAGCTGGTACAGTTCATGACCCAGGGGCAGGAAGGCAGGCCTGGGCAGGGCCTCGTCTTCCTCAGAGGGGGCTCTGTGGTGGGAGTTGGAATCCAGCTGCTCCATGGAGCTGCATTTGGTGTACAGCTCACGGTGCACCTCCGGGCTGCCTCCCTCATCAGAGCCAATGTTATGCCCGCTGCGGCTTTTCAGCATTGAGACGATGTAGCCGATAGGCACAGGCAAGCTGGCTAAGAGTATGAGCATGACTATCATAGCCAGGGCCCAGCCTGGGTACTCAAGGGTCATCTCAGAGGCCTGAAGAAAGCAAGAGACAAAGGAGGTCAGAGAGACACTAAGGCTGAACAATGCTGCTCAAGACTCAACCATCACAGTGCATGTGACTTATACCTTACATGTGTTTTAATAATTATAAAAAGTTGTAGAGAGAAAAACACTAATGACAATATCAAGCAGGCTTTAAGTACAGTGAAAAAATATTAACTAATCATATTAACTTTTTAACTGCATTTTAGATATTAAAGCCTGGATGTCACATAACTTTTTACAGCTCAACCAGGACAAAACAGACGTATACTTATCATCTGGTCAAAGGCTCAGTGAGACAAACTGGCCTCCACACTGAATGTTCATGGACTTAATCCAAGCCAAGAAGCAAGAAACTTAGGTGTTTTAATTTACTCTGATTTAAATTTTTAAGCTACATGTTCGTTTTATCACCAAAACAGCTTTTTATCATTTAAAGAACTTTCTAGAGTGAGGCCGTTTCTCTCTCTGAGCAACACAGAGAGACTAATGCACGCTTTTATAACCAGTAGGCTAGACTACTGTCATGCTCTCCTTACTGGTCTTCCAAAGAACACAATAAACAAACTGAGATTAATACAAAATGCAGCAGCTAGAGTTTTAACGAAGACCAGAAGGAGAGAACACATTACGCCTATTGTAAAGTCTTTACATTGGCTGCCTGTTTCTTTTCGTATTGATTTTAAAATGATGTTACTACATCTCAGAGATGCTTTTAATGTATAAACCAGGAAGGCCTCTCAGATCCTCTCTTTTAGCTGTTCCTCAGAGGAGAACAAAAACATTTGGTGACACTGATTTCAACCACTACGCTCCTAGATGATGGAACAGCCTGCCGGAGGATCTGAGAGGAGCTGATACGTAAACAAAAAACATATTTATTCAGTCTGGCTTTTATAGGGTTTAACAATTTTATTATTTACTTTCTACTGTTATATTGTTTTCAATGTTGCTTTATTATTTTACTAATTATAACTGTTTATCTTATTTTATTTTTATATATTTATTCATTCATTTATGTATTTTTATTTATCTACTTAGTTTTATTGAAATTTGTATTCTTAGTTTTATTTTTGACTCTTATCCAACCCTTTTTAAATGTATTTATTTAAACTATTTATATTCTTAATATTAGTTTTGATGCTTCAACTTATTTTAATTGCACATATTTTATTGTAGTTGGTGTGCATTACTCTCTATTTTAAAATCCATTTTGTTTTTTAATGTCTTGCCATTATTTTATTTCTGCTTCTTTGTTGTTTTCAATCACTGTAAACCACTCTGGGTTGCATTTCATTTGTATGAAAGGTGCTATATAAATAAAGCTTGATTGATTGATTGATTGATTGATTGGATGATTGATTGATTGATTGATTGATTGGATGACTGATTGATTTATTGATCTACATATTTTTTAACAGCTTGAACTATTTCTTGTTGAAGTTAATGAGCGCAGCTTGGGGAACAAATATATCAAGAGATATGTCAGTGTTTATGTCTCATGTAGTGTAAACCATTACAAGCCATTTCTAGATGCAATCATTCTGTGAAGGTCGGATGGTGGTATCTCACTGTGCTTTGGTTCCAGGCCGTGTATGTGGGTCTTTTGATGACCATACGTATCAAACTGGCAGCCAGAAGACCAACCATCGCCAGCAAGCACACATACTTCCAAAGATATTTGTACACCACTGGAGGGCGCCAGTTGAGCATAACTTCAATATCATCGAGGAACCTGCAGTGAAGGAATACTTCTATATGAGATACTTAAAAACATAAATACATATATATATATATATATATACATTAAATGATAAATAGAAAAAAATGTTAGAAATATTGGTTTCTTACCGATCTGTTCCATAAACCCAGGCCACACTGATGGTCTCAAAGATGACTACAATGACTAGTGGTAGAGTTGCAGAGTAGTCATCAAACATTGTCACAAAATAGTTGCCAGAGCGCTGCGTGAAGAGCAGTCCAAATATGAAGCCCAAAGCACAGCTGGATACTGATAGATGAACAAGAGGGAAGGCAGAGAGAGAAACATTCTGAACAAGCAAAGCTTACTATGAATACCTGATAAATTAAACTACTGTACTGTCAAAACCTTTCAAGAAATAACATTTTGTTTAACTGCAAACACATTTTTACTTGATTGAGTATTTTGTTTTTTTAATATGAAAAGATCTTCATGTTTTAACATCCAAAAAGGCCTGCTCAACCCTTTTTTTCCTCTTTTTTTGTCATTTAATAATATTTTCCTGGACAAAAGCCTGTTACCAGTGAGTAGAGTCCGGTGGCGGCCCAAGACACTAAAATTATCCATGAGAGGAGTGAGGATTCCCTGCATGGTCCCAAACATGGTGCTGAGCCCCAGGTTGAGCAACATCAGGAAAAACAGAGTGGACCAGAAGGGGCTGGCAGGGAAGAGGGCCATCACCTCGGTGAACGCTATGAATGCCAGGCCTGTGCCCTCAACCCCCTGTGACCGCACAAAAGAGAAGACAGAAAGAACAGAGGGTTGAAATCTGAACAATGAATTCTGCAAATAGTCATAGATTTGAAGATCGCAAACATTAACGCTTTCCGTCAGCTGCAGGAGACAACACCACACACAAAGCACAGGTGTAGAAGTTGAATTGGCCTCATATCCTCTGTGCTACTTTATCTGACTTGACTCTCCTGTTATATTGCGGGTCAAATTTACCCATTTTAAAGTTCCAAAAAAAAAAAAAAATTGTTAAAAGTATTATTTCCCATTTCAAATGTCACAGTGTATGAAAGGCCAGTGGCATTCAGAGGTTCCTTCCATCGTAGGTAATATATGCCTTCCAAACCAGCTTAATACAGCATAAAAATCTGGGCTGTATGTGACAAATGAGGTGTCTCTTGCTAATTTATCAACATCACTTCATAAAAAAAATTAATTCAAAATGTAAAATAAAACAAACAATAATCCATGTCATGTAAGACTATCGTATTTTGATTTAGGGCTTTCCAATGTACACTGAAAAAAAAAGTTTTAACATTAATTTGAATGAAAAACGAGTGAGTTATCCTCATTAAACCATGATCTGTGAATTAAAGAAAACCAATGGATTAAATCTGGATTCAAATGGTTAGTAATGGAGTTAAGGAATAGATTATGAAAAATGTTCATTGGGATTTTTGTGGTTTTGACACTTTTGGATAATTGAATATGCCCCGGGTCAAATTGACCCAGGAACATTATTGCTGTTCCGGAGAAAGGAACATAACAGGAGGGTTAAGTCACTTCTTCTTCATCATCCGGCTCCCAGTTAAGAAGTCAGAAACATTTTACATTAAAGGGAGATAAAAACACACATCCTGTATCTGGCAGATGTATAGAAGACACTCCTCCCATGCCTCCTGTCTTGCAGCGTAACACACTTTTCAAAAAAAATATAACCACTCTTAGATAATATGACTTTTGGTACCCCTTCTGTTTCTTTAGTGTCTCCTTTCACTCCTCTTTCACAGCTTGATTCCATCTCGCCTAAAAACTACTATATCTAGTGTCCCATATGTTTTCTTCCTCTTGCCAGCTGGATGCTTTACAGTACATCACAGACTCCTCAGGGGTCCTGGGAACTGCACACTCCTCCTACTTACTATTGTTATTGCAATGTTCATCTCCCTGTTGTTGTGTTTTTAAAGGGAGGTAGTGTCCACCGTCTCTTACAGCAACCTGTGGTAACACTTATCTCAAAAATGTGACCTTTAGAAAACTGTTTAGAGGTATGAAATTCAGACAATACTAGTGTATGTAATATAGAAGTTACTTAAAGCTGCTGTAAGGAACTTTTGATTTATATCAATTTTGGCACCCCATTGTGGACAAAGTGATACCTCGTCTCTCGTTTTTCAACAAAAACCTCACCCTGCTGTCTTTTAACAGCCAGATTTATCACACAATGTGATTTTTTGCCATGAAAACAGACGAAAAAGGATGTTTCTAAAGCCAAATGTCGATCATGTGGTCTGACACCAACCCCCTCTGAGTGGTTTAAGGAATCAAACATGACAACAGAGGAGGTATCAGTGATGTTGTTTATGGTTTTGTTTGATTTTGAAGGTCATAAAGAGGCATCAGTGTTGGTTTCAGTCTGTTTCTCAACTGGTGAAAAACTCTTTATTGTGCCTTTAATATGACTAGCTCTACTTCGATTAAGCAAAGACACTATCCCTGCCCTCTGACGTATCCCTCATTAACCATCCTCCACAAGAGATGATCTTTCTGTTTCTTATTATTTGTGAAACATATCATGATTTGTCTGGATAACTGTTTTATAACAAGAGTTTACAAAACTGTATTTCAAAGATACCTTATTCATCTCCTCCTCCAGACTGCAGTCAGTGATGTTTGGACCCATCACGGAGCTGTGCTGGCTGTACCACTCCCTGTAAGCATCCAGAGGCATGGAGCTGTGATCTGTTGTGTTGATCCAAGGCCAACCTAGTTTGACCAAGGGCTGGTTTGATTCCTGAGTCATCATGACGTTTAGAAGACCGAGATTTCTGCACAAAATATAAATAAGAAGGTATAAGAGATACGACGTGCTGTAAAAGTGAGTTGCTCTAATAATGAGGTTCATTGTTAAGAACAGGAGTTAACTTGCTTCAGGTTGTGCTGTGATAGGTCACTTACCTAAAGGTTAAGGTTAATTTATTTTGAAAAACTGAGTTTTAATGAAGTTTTGTAACTAATTTTACTTTCTTTCTTTCTTTCTTGAACTTAGATTTTAAAATATTTTATGTTTCATGCTTATGTTTGTTTAATGTCGTATTTTAAATTGGATATTTTCTGACAAGGTATGGAATTAACCTGATATTGGATCTACAATAAATGTTGGGCACACTGCATCCTGCAGGAGTGTCAAGAGGTGAGCCAGCTTTGGGCTGCGACTCGACACAGAAAAGATTCAATGTGTGAGTCTTAATCCTTGGGAAGAAGTTCTGAGATGAATCAAGTGATTAAAGGTTCATTTCGGTTAAGACAAGATCAGTTGTGATTCTGTGTCCGGCGGGACAGTAAGACTCTGCAAGTTACGGACTTCAGAGCAGCGAAGGGGGCTGATTATTTAGAATAATCTCTCCTGATTTAAATAAATAATAAGACCCAACACTGTTTACTATGTACACGTTAAGTTACATAAGTACACAGAGAGAGAGTAGATCAAACATAACTATCCGCATATAAAATGTAAATATTTGAAGTGTTTGCTGTATGTTTTTGTTGATTGTTACTGTCCTGGTTTTTGTTTTTAACTCTGTAAAGCACTTTGAATTGCTCTTGGTATGAACGGTGCTTTATAAATAAACTTTCCTTGCCTATGGTGTTTGAGAGTAGTGTTCATTTAATGTGTTACAATTAAAAGTGTATGTGCTTTCATATATGCCTGATTTAGAAAGTATGTAGTTGGTAATAGACCAATAATATCAGTGCCAGTACTAATATTTATGCACACACATGCACACAACCGTACTCAGCCACACAGCGCATAGCAATGTTCTTGGCACGGAAACCCAGCACGACGAAAACCACAAGCGAGGCCAGCACGGACGTCATGAAATTGATGCCAGAGACCATCAGAGCATCCCTGTGGCAGTTGTTGTGGACTGGGTTGTAGGAAGAATACGCAATAACAGAGCCATAGCCCAGTCCGAGGGCAAAGAACACCTGTGTAGCAGCCTGCCGCCACACCTGCACACTACCCCAGATCTCCAGCTGAAAAAACACCACAAAGTAAAGTCTCATTCAGTCTGTGTAAATGATGCGAAACAAAATGTTCTCTAAGTTCTTATTACTCTGCAAATATCGTTCACATTAGTTAAAATAAATATAAAGGAAGACATGCAGAAAGAGGTAAATAGGGCGGCATAAATATGATAAATATGATGAAACCTGTTCTTACTTTAGGATAAAACATGTAGGTGATTCCATCCATCGCACCGTCCAACATCAACCCTCTGATGAGGAAAATAATGAGCACCACGTAGGGAAAGACTGAAGAAAAGTACATCACCTAAAGTTTGGAGAAAGAAACTGTGAATGATTTCTGTGCCTGATACTCTTTAAAAGAAAGGTTTGATATTTTGGGAAATGTGCCAATTTTCACAGAGTTAGTTAAAGGGTTGATAAATGCCTCTCTCTTACGGTCTTCACATATCGTCCCATGATTAGCTTAGAAAAAGAAGTAGAGTAGACCTCACCTTTGCAGAGGACTTGATGCCCTTGATCATAGCCAGGGACACAATGGCCCAGGCAGCCAGTAAGCACCCGGTCATGATGGGGTTAAACTCTCCTGATTCCTTGATGGAATTTGTAATGTTTAGCGCTTTACGAAACCAGAAGTATGACGTCGGGGAGGAATTTGCACATTCTTTCACTGTTGATTAAGGACAAACAAGTTTAGGTGGGCTATCTCTCGTCTTCACATTATCTTGTTTTGGTCTCAGCTGTGTCAGTACCTGTGGCGTTGGTGGCTACATCAATAGGACACTGCTCCCACGGCAGAGGGTACTGAAAAGAGTTACCCATGTAGAACAAGCTCCAAGCAATGATAACATTGTAGTACAGAGCCACGTAAAAACAGACCTAGAAGAAGAAAGGGTTTAAGAACCATTTACTTCATAGATTACTTTAAATGTAAGGCAATGCAAGGCAGCTTTATTTGTATAGCGCATTTCATACATGAGGGCAACTCAATGTGCTTTACATTAAAAGATTAAAAGCACTGGAAACATTCAGACAAGCATAAACAAGCACAATTAAAATGACAAATATAATAAAACAGAAAAGAAAAGGAAAATTAGAAATATATTAAAAATTACATTGAAATTTGCATTTAAAGCGAGCTGAAATAAGCTAAGATAGGAAGGCAGTGTCAAATAAAAAAGTCTTAGTCTTTGATTTAAAAGAGGTGAGAGTTGGAGCGGACCTACAGCTTTCAGGGAGTGTGTTCCAGATATGTGTTGCATAATGACTAAACACTGCTTCACCATATTTCGTTCTGACTCATGGGACTGAAAGCAGACCAGTACCTGATGACCTCAGAAGTCGAGGTGGTTCATAAAGTAGCAGCAGATCAGCAATGTATTTTGGGCCTAAACCATTCAGTGCTTTATAAACCATCAGCAGGATTTTAAAGTCTAGTCTCTGACAGAGGAAGCCAGTGTAGGGATCTAAGAACTGGAGTGATGTGGTCTACTTTTTTGGTCCTTGTTAGGACTCGAGCAGCAGCATTCTGTATGAGCTGCAGGCGTCTGATGGACTTTTTAGGGAATCCTGTAAAGACACCGTTACAGTAGTCTAGTCTGCTAAAGATAAATGCATGGACGAGGTTTTCTGCATCCTGCTGAGACGTAAGTCCTTTAATCCTTGATATAGGTACATAGAAAGGATGTGGTATGTGCTGAACTGTATGCTGTTTACATAGTCAAAAGTTCCTTCAAGGTCAGCGGGGAGAACAGCACACACAAAATGACTGAAGACAGATTTTTAGAAATGAATGCGCATAGAACTGAAACACTGTTTACTTATGCGTAAGGTGTTGACAATGTAAAGCTGTATGGGGGAATGTGTTGCTTAAAGTGTAGCCATAACAAATTGAGACACAGTCATTAACAGGGTGTAGGAGAGAAATGAGGCCTTTGGGAAAAGAAACATGTCTAAAAAAAAAAAAAAAAAAGCAGGGGCGTCCAAAAGCACAAGTGTACATCTGTTCGCTGTATGTGGACAGAAAGTTCTTGTCCACTCTGAGTTTGCCTTGTCCCTGCCGTCGAAAAACTATTACACAACAAACTGCCGGCACTACACGCGCTGCCTCTCTCACGTTACAGCCTGTAATGGCAAGATGTCATCATCGGCCTGTCTTAACTAAACACAGTGTGGCCAGTCATAAAACAGTTGTTCAGATAGTTAACGGTGTAATGCGGTAGACTTTTAGAGATACGCTTTTTGGTGAGGCAGGTGAAGGAAAACATAAAAACTTACACATGTTTTTATTGTAGCACTTGATATAAAAGTAGTAATGATTGTCTTATCTTTTAATCTCAAACATGAAAAAGCAGCAACAGCAAACCACAGCAGTCTCACTGGGATACTGTGAGTTATGGGCGACCGTTCTGCTGACGTGTGTGAGAAAACAACCTTTTTTTCTTTAAAGAGCTTTCTAAGTTTAGAAACTTAGAAGAAAATAAGCAGAAAGATTGTTTTAGCTTCTTCCTCCCTTTTGCTCTATGTGCCTAAACTATCCTTCAACTTTAAGTTCAACTCTTTGGACATACATGAACAGTTTGATCCCAAAACCCAGAGAACAAAAATTCCCCAGAAATTCCCCAGAAATTAAACCCTCACCATACAGCTAGAGTAGCCGATCCCGGCCAGCTTTGGAGAGATGTGTTTCCAAACACCGATGCTTCCCTGGCGAATACTCTGGCCAGCTGCCAGCTCCATAAAAAACAGAGGAACTCCCACAATCAGAAGGAGGAAAACATACAGCAGCATGAAGGCCCCTACATGGAGAGAGGGAAGATTCAAAAACAGGACAAGTTGTTACACAGACACACGTGTTTAACTTACTTCACTTTGTACATCCCTCCACTGATTTTTTAAACCCCTGCATGTTTGTTGTGCAGCTTACGTTATGAGTCCTGAGTCATCTAAGTGACCATTTAACCCTCCTATTATCCTTGGGGACAATTGGACCCCATTCAATATTTAATGTCTTTAAATTAATGACCATCATCATTTTTTTGGCTTCATATTTCATGACTTTTTCTAATTTAATGGGGACAACTGGGAAAACGTAAAATTAAAATGTTGATATGATCTAATTTCATGTAAAAAAAAATTACGCATTGGCGTTCCTTGGGGTCAATTTGACCCCAGGCTGTTCTAGCTGTATATAACATTAGTAATATCAACATTTTACAAACATTTGTTTTGGTTGTTTTGGATGATATTGAGGTCACTACAACCAAGGACACTTCCGCATGTGACTGCAGGAGCTGGGATCGAACCGCCAACCTTCAGATTGAGATTTAATATTTCCAGCCACCATGTCTCTGAAGACATTAAATGATGTGTCCTGTGTCATACGTTTTGATAACATAGAAACAAGGCAGGGCCGACGAGAGCATGACAGACTCGCAGTAGTTTGATATTCTGTTTTCCTTCTAAATGCTTTAAATAGTGTTTATGCTTGAAACATATTTTATCTAAAGGGCCATTTAGGTAGTCAACAAAGAAACACAAAGTACCTGACACATAAACCTGGGTAACAATCAGTTTCTGGAGGTTTAAACTGCTGGGGTCAAATTGACCCCAAGGATAAAAGATGTTAGTAAATTTGAGGGTAACAGGAAGGTTAAAAAGTCGACAGCTTCTAGTGTGAAGAAGCTTGATCATAATTCAACCTAAAACTCTTTTGACACTCACCTCCTCCATTTTGATGGCAGAGATAGGGGAACCTCCACACATTCCCTAAGCCCACGCTGAACCCCACCTGGGCTAACACATACTGGATCTTAGAGTCCCATGCTGGCCGATCTTCATCGCCTCCGTCTGCCCCATTCACAGCTGCGAGCTGAGTTTCAGACTGGCCCTCGCCAAGCCAGGCTCTGTCTTCGTTGCTGTCCAGTGGCGGTTTCTCCGTCTTTTCATAAACAAAGAAAAATAAGTAAGATGATGAATTCAAGAGAAAATGAGTTAACCAAAGCTTCTTCTTCTTGACATGGAACAGTTCAGATATGTCAAATATGACCTGCTTGGCATGTTACTCTGAGAAGAGTCATGTGTGTAGAGAAAATGTTTACACCCACACGTGCACAGAAAAATTGAGTACGGTGTGAATCCGGTTTCAGGAGGATCACAAACATACAGGGACATGTGTTTGACTGCCTTGAATGTCTCTTTCACATACCATATACCCACCGAGTTGAACCTATCGTTTATCAGGGACCACAGCGTCTATAACAATATGCAAGGTGTCCAGTGTCAGAGGGGGTAGAATAAAGACCACTGAGAGCTGAGAGGAGGGAAGGAAAATGTATATTCTGAACTCTGCTCTCCACCTCTTGCCTGACATGTGTAAACACAGCTTTAACACATATGTGCTGCAACTCATGCAGCAGTCCAATTTTAAAAATAAACTATCGGTGGACATGGTCCATGTGGATAAGTGAGTCTCCCAGAGGAGGTCAGCACTCTGTGAACTGAAATATATAAGTCCAAGATAATTATTCTGATGTTTACATGGAGTGAAAGGCTGCCCCTGATAATAGCTACGGTTGATTCATTCTGTAGTTACCTTTGCATTGTCGTTTTATTATAAACACAGACTCTTAGTTTAAACAGTCTACACACAAATATGTACACAGGATTGATTAATGTGTCACACTTACACTTCTTCATTTTATTTTTACCTTCACTCTCAAACAGCTGAGAAGATTAGGGATGCACCGATCCGATCCTGGTATCGGATATCGGCCAGATCGGCCTCAAAAAGCTAGATCGGATATCGGTGACAAGGGGCCGATATATAGTGCAGATCCATATGGCAGATCTATTCATCTCAGTTCTATGCTTTTCTGTGTTTACAACAGCCATGTGCGTCGCCAGCCAGTCTGTGCATTTTTGCCCGGCAGAGCATGATGGAGGATAACTACAGAGACTCCACGGTTCAGGAATATGTCACGCTTCTTTTGTGGTTTTCCAAGTCAGAAAAGCCTAAAGTTGCCAAAACATGATTCTTAGTTTTATCCTCACATTAAGGAATAGAAATTGTTAAATCAATACCGGAATCGTATCGGTTACCGATAGACATATAGCAAAGCCCAGGTATTGGTATCTGGACCTAAAAAGTAGGATCAGTGAATCCCTAACTAAGATTAGTGTTACGTTACTACAACTAATACAAACGCAACAATTCATATTGCTGCTCTGTCACTATAAAATAACTCTTAAAAGCGATACCTGTTTTCATACTGGCTAATACTACTAGTAGTCATGGCTAGTGCAGAGTCAACTGTGACAAAAATCTAATAAACAACACTCAAAACACATAACTTAAAATTCAGTTTATATGCACTCCCTAAAATTCAAAATCTGAATTCTTCTGCATTTAAAGAAAAAAAGCAGAGTAACCCAGATTTTCAATAAAGAGCAATGTTATTCTTGGTGCAAAAAAACATCAGACCATCTCTGACTTGACAGCATCACAAACTACAGACACTCAAAAGAGTGTGCAAGTTCCAAAATGGCTCAACAGAAGTCAAACTAGCGTTCTGACATGACCTAGCTGGGTGATTTATTGTGTCACTGCTGGTATCAGCTGATGTGAATGGAAAATTACAGAGGTGTAAGATCCAGAGAAGGCTGGGCAAGACACATGTCCAGATCAGTCAGGTGATTTCAAGAAAAAAAAAAATACACATGCATAGAGGAGTGCGAGAGAGTGACAAAAATATGCATGCACACAACATAGAGAGGAGGGGACGTGGAAAGAGCAGTCAGCCAGTAGGCAGACCTCGGGTGAAGTTGGAAGAGTCTTGGGTGACATGTGGTGGGAGTGGGTGGGGGAACCCTTGGGGAGGTGTTAGGTTCACATTGGTTCACACTATGGGCGGTGCTGAGGTGTATGAGTGGACCATGCAGTGGTCACAGTTGTAATAGGCTGGGGAAAGGCTATTATAGTTTATTTCAACATTCTGAAGACTAAAATATCAAGGACCCAAACAGGCTTTGGTTTATTATGAAAAATTACATCTGACAATAAGATGTTTGATTAATCAGTAATTGGAAAAATGTCTATCTAATCAACAGTTTCATGATCAAGGTATTTGGGATTAAGAAAACAAAGATTAGCTGGAAAGTGCTTCTCAATTTTGCTGCTTTCTCATTTTATATCATTGACTGCCCTCTGACTTTATGGACATTGATCCACTAACTGATGGAAGTAGGCACAGGTTTCCTCAAGATGACCATTCTGAGAAAGCATAGCTATCACATCTGTGAGCTTGTAGACAAATGTAGAGAAAGTTAAATCCTGTGTGAGGTCAACTTTTAGTCTGCCGAAAAACTGATATGAACTCATTTGTACATTGCTATAAAAAAAAGAGGCTGTCTTCTTCCAAACAAAAATATTTACTATATATCCAACTTCAAACACAGAGGTGGAAATAAACCATACGCTTCCTGTGCCACGCTACAGTCTTCAGCGAAGGTACTACAGTATTTTTAGGTTTCTATACTTAGATAACCCCAATTTAACTTCTTACCCCAAGGGCTCCCTGCCCAACACGCACACACGCACACACACACACACACACACACACACACACACACACACACACACACACACACACACACACACACACACACACACACACACACACACACACACACACACACACACACATACATTTATACATTTATACATTTATTTATACAGTTATACATTTGTGCCAATTGGTCAGCCACAATCTATCTCTGGGTACAGTTGGTAAACAGAGAGCCATACCTCTGTACTAAGTAAGTCTTAGTAGAATAAATGCAGCTAGGCATGCAACAGTGGTCAACACACTGACCAATCTCTCAAATATCTTTATTATCTTTATGTGTGAAGATCATTTTAGATGAATGATTGGATTCCAATTTGAGAAAACGTAGTTAGACTGGATGCCAGCGGTATTTTGGAGTTACTGTCAAACTGTAGTAAGAACTCAGAGAGGTCACCATCATTCAAAAGCTCCCAGACTGTCATCCCTCAAATCTAATACTTACTACTTTCTCTTTATACATGTTTATCAGTGACTTGTGCTGCGACTGTTACAGCAAAAATAAATCTTTCATTGTGAATTAATGTTGTTTGTTGCATTCTGTAATCTATGACTTACAGACTCCTCTTGATAAGATAAGGAGTCATATTTAATCTCTGTATTTACACAGTAAATATAGCCATGCTTTTGTATTGTGAGTACACACTCATTTTACCATGTCAATTATGAGTAACTACGGTCAGAATGATGAGAGATTTTGATCTTTAGGGTGTGCAGTTAAAGCTAAATTCAAAATGTGCACTTCAAAGTACTGCAGTACGGTTACAATTCATGTTGGAAATCTGTCTAAGACTGCATTAGACTATAATATGAACATGTAGAGGAGTGATGGAGTGCAGAGTTGCACAAAAAAAGACCCTGAGTGACCTCTAAAAGCACCATCAAGTTATTTCTTAACGCTCCTCTGACTAAGTGAGAACAATGCCTTAAAAGAGATTACAGTTTACAAAGATCCTTATCTCTATTTTCAAACAGTATACCTATGTACATGTCAGCTAATAAATGTTCCTTAGAAAAAAAGCGCAGGCTCCTCAGACCACATTCGGGTTTTCTCTGCAGCTGATATGAAGCCTTAATCTAGCTGGACAGCAGAGGTGTCAAGTAACAAAGTAATACTTCGTTACCTTACTCAAATAGAAATTTGGGGTTTCTATACTTTACTGGAGTAATTATTCTTCAGCCGACTTTTTACTTCTACTCCTTACATTTTCACGCAATTATCTGTATTTTCTACTCCTTACATTTTAAAAATAGTTACCCTTATTTCTTTTCGGCTTGTTTTCATTCCGGATTGTCATCATTCAAAAAAACACATTTATGTACATTTACATTCCAATAAAGCCTGTTGATAACATGCCTGTGAAGTTTGACTATTTGCACCATTACTAGGCAACTAGTCATCATATCTTCCTCTCCATGAAACATATATTGTGTATTTGCATTGTATGAAAATGCATTCATTTTTTCCTTATACAGATTGTACAAATACAGATTGATTGATTGATTATTGATTGTTTATTTCTCTCTCTCTCTCTCTCTCTCTCTCTCTCTCTCTCTCTCTCTCTCTCTCTCTCTCTCTCTCTCTCTGAGTTGCTTATGAGAGAATTTGGGACATGCCATATTTGTGTTTTTGAAGTTGCTGCTCCTTACTTGCATCTGCCTAATTTAAGTGTTTGAATTCACAGTCACACACATACAGCATATAAAGAACTGTTTTATGTGTTTACATATGTTGTCAAGGATCTTTTAGAAAACATGACCCAGTCCTGTTCCTGCTTGCAGTTACTACAAACTTCAATAAACAGCCAGAATAAAGTCCCTTTCACAAACGTACTTTAACATGTCGGTGTCATGTTTGAAAAGGAGCCGAGGACATTTTTTTTCTGTAAGAGGCTATCTGGCAACCCACCAAAACAAGACCCTACTTCATTTCTGTAACACATCCATCTGAGCTGCAGAGTAAATTGAAGCACGGTTTATTACATGATGTCATTCAGCAGCTCTGAGGTGATCAGCTTATCAGAGATCTGCCCACATTAAATAAAGGGACACCGGCGAACACCATGTACACACAGAAAACACATATATCACACATGCCGCGCGCGCACACACACACACACACACACACACACACACACACACACACACACACACACACACACACACACACACACACACACACTATTACATAACCTGTGCAGCCATCAATCATAAACACACTTTCTAATTTTACAAAAAACAAAGTTTTTCTTATTGCCTCACATGACACCAATAAAACATCATGCATCCCATCATGCTGTATTTAGAAAAAAGATTGAGCTCAGGTTCTGACTTCTTTCTGTGTATTGTGCATTGCTCTGTTTATACTCAGAACACCTAATAAAGAGAATAAGTCCTTAAATGTTAAATATTTGGCCACAGTCTGTTCTGTGCAGTTGTACAGTATATATGTTAGTATCCACATGTCTTACAGTGACCTTCCTGCAGATGTACTGATAGTTGTGGGGTGTGGGATCTATCTGTCCTTAAACATATTGAGCAGCAGGACTTGCTCCTGTGAACACATGTTAAGAGTATCAGCTGCACAGAGGAGATTATCCAGTGGCAAACTACAGCCGTAAAGCCTTTGACTGCTTAAATAACAAAGATATTTACTTAGTGACGTAAAATTATACAACATATAAGTCCATAACCCCCCACAAGAAAAACAGCAATTAAATAAATGGACGATGCGATATTAAAAGGATTATATTTTAGTATTTAGACCCATGCAGCCATGTTAATAAAGTGTCAAAGCAGGAGGACGCTGTGTTGTGGACATACCATGCTGACAGCAGAGTTCAGTTTCCAGCAGCCCTGCTGTTCTCTCTGTTCGCCCCTCTGCGACTTAACTAGTTTTCAATTTTCCTAATAAGACGGATCTTTTTCCTGGGGAGAAAACTCTCTACCGATTAGTTTGACAGCTTCTGGACACGTTTCTGGAGTTGGAACGAGCTCTGCCGTCGCCAACCCAAGAAGTCATGAAGGAGAAGTTGGTGCAGCTGAAACCAATGAGAGGGCGGAGGGGGCTGAACGGACCGTCCCCAAAACGTCCAGGGGGGCTGGACAACCCAAGAACACAGATACAGGGAGACTGACAGACAGACACATACAGACACAGCTGAGAGAGTGTGAATGTGTGAAGCCTGCAGGTTTAAACAAACGTGTGCTTCTGTGGTAGGAAGTTTGAAATCACCCGAGTATACCTGTGCTTTGATTTATATATGGATTTTACAAGAAACCATTTCTGTACGTAGTACCAGGGCCGTCGCCAGGAATTCTGGGCCTCCTGAAAGGATATCTCAGTGGGCCCCATCACCACAGCCAACCCTACAAAATATAACATTGCTGCTATAAAACTGGTTTATTTACATTAAACAAAATATATATGCTTAAAACTATTCTGGTTAACTGACTCAATTCTAAGCTACATATCAATATATATATATTTTTTAAATAATTGTGTAAAACAACCAAATGAAACTGCACAATATTGACCTTCAGACTGTCCACCTCTTTAAACAAGATTATTTGAAGCCAAGTGATTTGTTGAAGAACAACAAGGGGGCATTATTTGGTATAATCTAACCTCATGAAATAAAATAAAACTCTAAAAACCTAAAGTTTACTTTCAATCAGATTCAGCCACACCTGATGCTGTGATAATATGACAATTCCCCACATGGGACACACATCTCACGGAGCCGGAGAGAAATTCCAGAATGGAATTCTGAATGTTTTTTTATTTATTCAGACAATTTGAGTTATCTTATTGCATATTAAATTTCACCTCATGCATTTTAAAATATTTAATTTGATCTCTTAGGATTCACACTGTGTAGATATGTGCATCATTTTACACTAACATAAAAGTGGAATTTATTTGTGGAGAGATAGTATAGTACAAGTTATTTGCTCACCACATAATCTTCAAATTTGAAACACTAAACTGTCTAAAATGTTTCTTTATTATTATTTTTATTCCTAGTAATTCAGCAAGCAGCAAATCATCCTGTCTTTTGTCATCCTGGTGGTTGGAATTGAGCATGTGCAGAAAGAGTGTTATCTGTTTAGCATTTTCTGTGACCTGTTGCAAATGTCCCCAGTCTCCCATACATTATATGCACTTATTAATATAAATTTAATAAGTATAATCCCAATGTAACAGCTGTCCAGCTAATGTCGATGCAAAGTTGGCACCATGTGTGATATTTGTTGTTGCATAGTTAACTCTATCATTCATGTCACAAAAGATGTCAATAGACGTCCTAAAAAGTGAAGGAAAAGTCTTAATCATGTTTTAGAGAAATAAATTGTTTTTTCTTTTTTCCCAGATGTAGGCCCAATATCAACTTATTAGTGTATCAGCTAGTGTATGTGCAGCATTAAACATTGAATGCATTCAAACATCGATTATGAAACAAATTGGAGTCATCAGTGATTACGAACCAGCAAATGTTAAAATGGGACACAAAGCAGTTCTCTGTGTCACACAGCCGAGCCAAACAAGTTCAATACAAATATTCAGACAACTGTTGGCTGAACTCAAGGAAAAAGATTACCCCCAAATGTGCCAAGATTTAACACTCATTCACTTACACAAATTAATAAATCTTGTTACAAATGTGATTTGTGTTTCTCAATAAGCCTGTGGCTCCTGCTGTGTGGGTCACTGACCAGATTTATCCCAGGCCACTTTCAAATGTGTATAAAGTGATAGAGTAAATTCCCTCACTGAACACTGATCATATTCAGAGCACTATATAGAGAGATAAACAAGAAATATTTGTAACATGAGCCCTCTGCTGTTTGGGCCTCACAAGTTTATGACACAGGTGACACGTGATTAGGAATTTATTTTAACTGCCATCTTAACAGGACACATAACCAAAAATAACAGGGAAGGTGTCCCTGTTATTCCACTCATGTGTGTGTGTGTGTGTGTGTGTGTGTGTCATTAGAACAGTCTACAACACTGTTTGGGTGCAGATCATAAGCGTCCTTCTACGAGTCAAAGCTTGGAATGAATGCAAGTGTTGTAGCAGTACAGTAAATCTGACGCTAATTATGGCGATCAACTGAAAAGCTCTCAGGCTTTGCTGACCTGTGATAGCTTAAAGTTATGTGACACTTATTATGTAAGAAAGTAATACATGCAAATTCTATGGTGGCCTTGAAGGGCAAAACACAACATCATTTCACAAAACACAACATTTCACAAAACACAACATTTCACAAAACACTATATTTCACAAAACACAACATTTCACAAAACCAAAAGGGCACTCCTGAAGTGAAAATGTTTCTTCCAAAGTGAAAAATCCTGAAAAGGTTGAAAAAATTTCTTATGAAGCAAAAACTTTAAAAAAGTGAAAATTTGACTTTTGACTCAAAAAAGTGGAAATTTCTATTCCGAGCAAGAAACTTGAAAAAGTGATTTTTTTTCTACTAAAGCGGAAAAATTTTAAAAAAGTCAAAATTTTTCTTAATTTTTCGTCAGAAGCAAGAAAAAAGGGAAAAGGTGAAAATTTCAGTTATGATGCGAAAAACATGACAAAAAGGGACATTTTTTCTTCAGGAGCGAAAAATCATGAAAAGTGTTTTTTTTTTCTTCTGAAGCGAAAAAAAAACAACTAAAAAATGTGAAACATTTTTGTACAAATTAAAATATTTTTTAAAAACTTTAAAAAGGTGAAAAAAAAATTCTGAGGCGAAAAAAGTGAAAATATGTCTTCCGAAGCGTAAATCGGGAAAAAATTGAAAAAAAATTTAATGAGCAAAAAGAACGGAAAAAAGTTTTCATACTTCCTATTTACTTCACAAACCAGAAAAAAGTTATCAATCCCCCCTCTTATGTACCTAACCTTAAAAAAACACCATGCCCCCCTTACGTTCCAAACCTGAAAAAGTCATGACCCCCTTACATTAAAAATCTGAAAAATGTCATCATACCACCCCCTTACATTCATAACTTGAGAAGTTATCATATCCCCTCTTAAGTCCTGAATCTGAAGTCATCATAGCCCCCCGTACCTAAAAAGAAGTCCCTGTTAGAAACTTACTTACTCTCCTCCTCTCAACGACCTCCCAAAAAAACTGAAACGACATTTATCCAGGGAAAAATGAACACCTCAAAGTTTCAAGAAAAACAAAGAACTTTTCATTTTCAAATGCTTTAATAAAAAACATTTATCCACTTTTTCCCCTCAAATAATAAAAACCCAGGAAACTTCACAAAATCTGACAATTTACATAAAAATCAACAGGTTTCAAAACTGTTCATTCAAACACCCTTTAAATGTCTCTTCTGTCTTAACAGAAATACTGTTGAGTTCAAGCTGCGGATCAACACAGAACAAGACACAAAATTAGATCATATATTATTTTATTAAAGGGTCACTCCATGTAAATCACAAAAACATACTTTACATCCACCCCCTGTCATTCTTTAAGACATTTCTGCTCTTTAAACCAATTCCTTAATTTGATCAATAATCTGAGTCACTCCAGTCATGATTGTTTTATGATTTGGTTGAACTGACCCTTTAATTTAACATAAATATGTTCCAGCGGGGGCCCGTTTCAGTAAGGGGTATCAACATACTCTTGAGTCTTACCCTAAACTCTGAGTTGAGAAGAGTTTCCGGTTCCAGACCGGCTGATTTGAGCTTTTTGAATCATCTTTGAGTAGGTTCAACGAGACTTCAGTGCGTTCACCGTGACAATAAAAGAGACACCATCAATAGCTCATCCATTTCTACCCCCCTTGATGCAAATCCTAATGCAGTCATATGGTGAGTATTGATCATTTCACAGGTGAAAACTGGTGGGATGGTATTCAACCTAAAATGTATTTCTATTTAGTTGCAGTCCGGATGGAGAAAAGCAAAATTGGAAGCAGCTGAAAATGAAATATAAGACTATAGATCAAATATGTAAGGCTTAGGCGTAACAGACTCACGGTGGGACCTAACTTTATTATTTAACAAAGTATCATTTAGTGTTTTTTTTTTTTAAATGGGATGTGCTCCACATCACCAAAATTGTAAAGAAAAAAACCATCAGACAACACAAATGATCTGCTCAGATGTAAGAGCACGTCCATGATGGGTGCTGTTAGTGTTCCAACATCCTCTCCCTATGTAAATGTAACTCCCTGTGGAGCCACACAGCCCCTTCAACTATTGGCTCATCTATAAAAGGACATGAAAAAATAACACGTTTTCATAGCTAGCATGACTTAAAGACTAGAGTTACCTTTCTATCTCAGGTTTGAGTTACCTCCTCTCTGAAACAGAAAACTCAGAGTTCCCTCTTATTTCAGGGTTAACAGACACGGGGTTCAAACTAATCCTGCTTTGTGAAACGGGTCTGAGAGCAGTAAGCTGTGAGGTTTGCATAATTTTGTTTGTCAGGCATGTTGTGTTTGTTGATCTTTAGTTTTCACTTTGCATGAGCATAAAAAAAGATTCTCCTACATCTGAGAAATAAATAAAAGAGATGAGGAAAATGGTTTCTGTCATAGATCTCTGTTGTGGTTTAAAGAATAATTAAATATTATTAATATATATTCATATTTATTTTAAGAAATGAAGCTTAACACTACATTTAAATACATTTAGTAAAAAAGGTCAGAAAAAGTCTATGAATGGACATAAATAATCATCAAATCATATTTTAAAGTGCAAACAAGCAGCCTGCTTAAAATAAATGTGTGTGTGTGTGTGTGTGTGTGTGTGTGCGTGCGTGTGTGTGTGTGGCGAATGCAGCTCTAACAGTGATAGAAGTACAAAGTAGTACAAGAAGTACAAAAACTGTAGAAATAAACATTATCTTATATAAAGAGATTATCTATAAACAACAAAAACGTATTTGAACTCTATTATTATGTTCAAAATAATAATCTGTGTTTTTGTCGACAACAAAAGGAATCACACACACACACACACACACACACACACACACACACACGCACACATCCACACACTCTCACACATACACAAATGCATTAATCAGTGTTATAAACAGCAGAGGTGAAGTCAGGCAGAACTAGTCGAACCCTGAGCAGATCTGTGGATCATTCTGAAAATCAGACAAAACATAAATTACTCCTAAAAGTCGACTTTATCAAGTTCAAAAGTTATTTTTACGATCTGAAGAATACTTTCTCAATTGTTTCATTTGTTTTATAAAAAGGTCAGGAAATTTGAAAATGTCTCAAACTCAGATATGGTTCCTGTTCACTTTAAACATAAATGCAGCATTTTATTCATATAACTTTGTGTTACAGCTGACCTGAATTACAAATATAAATTTTGATTTCAAATCTTTATAAAGAAAACTACTTTAAAAAAAGATAGAGTCACAGAGTGAATGAAACATGAGCGTACCTGTTCCCGTGTCCCGTTTGTGTCATCTCCTGCGTCGTTTGTCCATTCGAGTGAACCATTTATTCTGTTCAAAAGACACAAAGAGTGATGTCAATAAACTCAATATGCTTATCTGATTTTAAAGGTAGTTTATGTTTAATGTTACCAGGATCAGACTGGAGGGTCAGAGGTTACACCGGGCTTTTATACATAAATAAAAATACATTATAGAATGACTGTATATTTAAATAACATTATAACACAATTAAACATTATATCAACAATATAATGTTATTATAAAAACATAACTTTAAACACCATAACTATAGCACATTATGAAAAACATCAGTATATAATATAACTACACATAATTACCCATTTTTATCACAGTAAAAACAAATTCAAAGAAAACATTAATATAACATTGAACAATAACATTCAAATATTAAATAATTATCACATTATAATTTGACTATAATTAATTATTTAAACACAATTTATTGTAATTATAATATACATAAAATATTATATTAGCATTATTAAACTTTCAAATAACATAACTTTCTAATTTGATTATGGCAACTTTATCAAACCATTACTTCAACATTATTAGTAAAACTTTATTTAAATATTATTTTTTAAAATTCATTTTCAAAAATATATATATTTAGCAACATATTTAAATTTGATTATTATATGATTTTTGGGGTTATAAGAAACTTTAAAATCCTTAAATTGTTATTGTATTATTATAATACTTTTTTAAGAGTATTATCATTGTATTATGAAATATCATACCATATTTCATATAAATACAATTTTTTTTACATTATTATAATAATTTTATTGCCCTTTTTTTTAATTAATTAAAGGGTTCAGAGTATATTAGAGGTATTTGAAAGTACAGCAGTGCCCCCTGCTGGCATCTCAGCCCCTCACAGTTCACCTGTTCTTACCTTATGCTCCGGACAGAGAACGGAGAAGTTTTCTTCGTTTAACACACAACCTGAAACGCACAAAGACGCACACATGGATACAAAATAAACAAGTTATTGACACTTTGAAATCTTAAAGACTGGGATTGTAAAACATGAAGTAAAAATTATCTATAACAATTCTGTCATCATCTCCTCAAACATCATTTACAGACAGAATAAGCACAAGTGACCAAATTACTTGATATATGTACGTCTACATCAATAAATACATATATTTTATATCATTTTATTCTGCTGTGTTTTCAAGCTGTACCTGACTGGATGGCACATCTGTAGTGATAGTTTGATGGACAGCTCTTCTGAAAACATCCCATAATGGCACCTGTGTGACTGCAGGCTGAACACAACTGAACACAGAAGCAAACACATTTAATCTGTGAATGTAAGAAAGAATCATATTAAACAGTCATTTAATCTGCAGGATTAAGTTTCTCTCCATGTTCACTTTCATGATCTAAAAATAACTCTCCTTGTTTTAATGTTCAACTGAATTCAAACTTGAGCTGAGAGAAACAGCTGTCTGATTTAGTCAAACCATGAAAAAATCTCAAACACTACAATATGTAATCTACAGAAACATGACACTTGTTGTTTTTGTTGGTCCTCCTTTCTCGCCCTGACCGTGCAGTAAATTTAATCATTTTAGATTTTGGACAAATACTGTATGAAGTGTGTTCTTTGGCTTCAAGAAATTATGAAAGTTTATTTATTAAAATCTAAACTGATTTGAACGACCATCACAATGTTCCCTTTCAAAATAAAGTCATTTCAGGATTTGTAATCTTCTTTGTGTTTCCTTGTAGAGCTCAGGAGTAAAAACTTAAACATTAAGAGGAAACGTAAAACATAAATAAAGAGTATGACTTTGCTCGACATCCATATAAAAGCAGATTCAGTTATTTAGTTTGTTGTTTTCTAACATGAGGTTTGATGACAATATTGAAATACATTACTGTATTTATACGTCTAATCAATCGATTATTTCTATACTTAGGTTAGTTTAAATATTGATTGAGATATGCTTTCTGACTTTTAGTGTATTCTCAACCGACTTTAATCTATTCAACTTATTTTTTTCAGTTCTGTTGCGCCTACACACACACACACACACACACACACGCACGCACACGCGCACACACACACACACACACACACACACACACACACACACACACACACACACACACACACACACACACGCACACACCAACAGCTTCACTTTCTTTTGTGCCCCACCTCCTAAACTTTCTCTTTTCTCCATGTGACTGAATCTGTCAATATTTTTGAGCAGCGATTTTTCATTTGATCTTATATGAATAATAAGTAAAATGTACACATGCACCCACGCACGCACGCACCCACGCACGCACGCACACACGCACGCACGCACGCAAGCACCCACGCACGCACGCACTTCAATCACCTGCTTGAGATTACTATCTGGAGCTGATTTGTTCTGATCTGATGTGTGTGACTCACAGTTCTCTGAGCGAGCTGAGCCGCCTCCAGCAGGCCGTACAGCTTCCCCCGCACCAGAAAGACCCCAGTAGACCAGATCCCACAGTCCTCATGGATCCAGCTCTCATCCAGGTGAGGAGACACCTGAGAGGTTCTACCAGCAGAGCAGAAGAGACTGTCAGTGGAGGGCTTCACTGAATCACTGTTATCCAGTCCATCTACACCCTGTTTCTGCTCAGTCTCACAGTCCTGCTCCTGTTTCTGGGTCTGGCCCTTGTAGTCCACAGGCAGGTTAACGGGGACATATGGCCCGTGGAGATCTCCCAGGCTCATGGTGTTTGCAGTCTCTCCACACAGGCAGCACCTGAGCGAGGTCTCAGCCTGGCTCTCTGAAGAGGGCCGACTCAGCTGGAAACAGGAGGAGTTTGGGACAAACCCGGACAGAGACATAGTCCCGGTCTGCCACAGACGTCCCGCTCTGGTCTTCATGGTCTCCTCCTCTTCTCGGTAGTTGATGACAGTACAACTCCTCTGCTCTAAGTGGATGAAGGGCTGAAAAGATCCGGACTTCTTCTCCTTCTTCTCCGCTCTGATGTTGACGTACCTGAATTTGATCTCGGGCTCAGAGGGAGGAAACCGATTGGACGCTGTCGCCTTCGAGCAGCGTTTTTTCCTCCGTCTCTTCACAGGTGTCTTTTTTTCTACCGACTCTTTGTTTGACTGCACTGTTTTGATTCTGCTCTTCTGTTTCGGCTCACTTTTCTTCATCTCTTTAGTTTTACCAACACTTTGAGGCGTCTTTCGTTTACAAGCGATACTTCTGGACTCTCTGCAGGGGGTAGGCGGGGACTCTCTCTTCACTGGCGTCCTCTTTGTTTTAACGTCAGTCTCAGACTCATCTGAGTTACAGCTCTGTCTCTGTGAATCGTTCTGCTGCGAGAGTGACTCATCTGCATCAGAACTGGACAGTCTCACGGCATACTCCATCAGGTCATCCGAGTCTCCACTCTCGTTGTAGATACCTACGGCGTCGTTTTTGGCTCGTCTCCTCAGGGCACTTCTTGGCGTGCTGCACAAGGACACCGAAAATTCAGAGACAGACTTCCTGATCCTGGAGCTGCGTCTCACCTCTCTGTTTGGAGCATCTTCAGTCTCCATCCTCTTACAGAGAGACGACTTCTTCTTCTTCTCATCAGAGCCTGAAACCTCAATCACATCGCTGTCCTCACTGGAGACGTCCCCCATGGACTCAGCAGGGTTCCTGAACGCAGAACTGAGATCTGACAGGAGGACGACGGGCCGTGCATGGTGGACGGGGATGTCCACTGAGCTGTCTGAGGACTCATCGGAGTACGAGCTTTCAGGACTCGGGGAGCTGAGTGGCTGAGGGAGGTGGCAGCAGCCTCGTCCTCCATCCAGCGAGGACACGGCAGGGGACAGCGGCTCCACGATGTGTCTCACACCATCCTGGATGAAGGGGCCGCAGAGAAGCGGCTCTTTGGATGAGGACACAAGGAATATCACATCCGAGCCGCTGTCGCTCTCCTCCCCTCCGCTGCTCTCGGGACCCGCACCCCCAGTCTGGTCTGGTCCATAGAAACCTTGGTGCCACAGGCCGCTGTGAACTCCATCTCTGTACAGTTCAAGTCTAGGATTAAGCGTTGAGTTCATGTAGTCACCTAAAGACTCGGGGCTCTGGTCAATGTCCCCGCAGAGGACATGTGGACCAGGTTCCAAGGGGTTGTAAGAAGACGAGGGTCTTGATCTGTAGGAGGGGCTGATCTCTGAGGAGGGGCGGCGGTGGTACCACTCAGGCTTCTTGGCTTCAGTGTGTCGGGGGGTGAGGGCGGGGACAGAGAAACCCTTTGACAGGTCCATGACCAGGAGAGATGAGTCCTGAGAGGACACGTCCATCACTGAAGGACACACAACAGGTGACATCACTGACAGGTGATCGTTATTACTGCTTCATTACTGCATTAAAGAGACAGGCACACACATCAGTCTGCTGCACTCACTGACACTGACTGACTGATAACCCAATAACCTGCTGAACAGTTTCTCACTTAATCAAATATATTCTGTGAGCGACCAAACATGGTCATAAAAATGTCCCTGAGTCTGCAGTCAAGTTTAGACTATCATGTCCTTTAAACAGGTCTGATACCTGAAGACAGATATATGAACCATTCATCCTCATCATGATAACATGAGATACTTTTTATTGATCCACCTTATGGAAGATCACTTCTTACAGCAGCCGAAGGATCAGAGTGAAGAAGTGCGACAGAGTGATACATAACAGAAATAACATTAAATATATTTTGTTCGTATTAACGTTATCAGTTTACTTTTATAATCTCTTAATAATTAAAAGATACATGAATATAGAAGAACCAGAGGTGTGTCCAGACTTTATGATTGGGGGGGGACCAACTCGGGCTCTGACCTGTGCAGGGGTGCTCTGAAGAACACACACATAAATAGATAAAGGAAGATATAGGATCGAAATTAAACTTCTACTCATCACTTTCAGAAGCTCTACATAGACTCGCCCCATACATCACAGATCTACTAACATCCTACAAACCCAGCTGCTGCTTACGTTCTTCAGGTACATCTCTCCTCTCTGTTCTCCCTTCTTGCCTTGTCACCAAAGGACGATTGGGCGTTTTCGGTCAGGGCCCCACAAATATGGAACGCCCTACCTGAGGATGTTTAGTCGGCTCTATCAGTAGTTGCTTTTAAATCACTCTTAAAAACGTACTTTAAAGAAAGGCATTTTTAGAATAACTTAGCTGATCTTAATGTTTGTTTTGTTTTTAATTTGTTTTATTCTGAATCCAGTTTTACTGTTTTATTGGCTCAATTGTTTTACTCACTATAATTTCAGCACAACCTCACTGTATTTATTATGTACTTTTAACAGTCAGGTCATACACCTAATGTTTGTCCTTGCTTTTAATGATATTTTAATCTCCCTGTACATTTGTACCCTTGGTGTAAATCACTTTGTAACTGTGTTTTGGAAGGTGCTATATAAATAAATTCATTATTATTATTATTGTTGTTATTATTATTATTATGAATATCACTGATTTAGCCTGCCTCCACTAATCATATCCCTTTAAACACTAACATTTAGGTATCATATACGATACATTCTGTGTATAGTATAGGGATGTAATGAAATCAAAATCTCAGGATACGATAATAACTCAAAAATCTTTATCTATTGCAAATCTTTTTAAAAACACAAATGTTATTTATTTAAACTTTGGCTCCAGAGCGTTTATGAACCCTCTGAATCGTTTACTGTTGACCACAGAAATCGTCTGTAGGTCTTTGGTTATACATCTCTCTGTGGTTCCCAATTACTTCTGCTGTACTCCACTGCCACAGATACAAATCTACACTTTCTGCTCGAAATAACTTTCCTTTCACACTATCACAGGTCCACAACAGTACTGACACCATAGACTGTAGAGAATAATTAATGGATGTAGTATCTGTGACGTCACCCATCTGTTTCTGAAGTGCTGTTTGGAAGCCAATCGGCGGCAGGAGCCATATATGCTGAAGTCAACCTAACTTAGTGTGAGCTAAAGAGGCGGGCTTTGAGCCTCCTGGCCAACAGCTGCAGTGTTCCCGCCAATCAAGTCAGCTGTGCCTCTCATAATGGAAAACTCGTAACCTTCGAAACTACACTTGTTTTTTATACCAGGCTGCAAACGTCTTTATTTCTGCTGTAAAGATGGGCTGTTTTGAATTTGCGAGTAGGTGGTGTCCAGCCTCATGCAGACACTCGATGAACTGTAGTTTTTAACACTTCCGCTTGGGCTTCAATTCTCGCGGGTTGCCGCTTGACTGAAACACGTGTCTCTCCTCTCTCATCATGGGCAACGTGAGATCTCTGGCTTATAGGATGGACGGGCTAACAGGACTATCCAGGAGTCAGACAGAGCTTCGGGAATGTAGCATGGTGTCTCCAACCACAATGTCTCCATCGACGGCTTCCTGACTGTCCGGGCAGACCGGGATAGCACCGAGAGCGCTGTGGGGCTCCGACCATATTATCTGCACAAGGAGATCTCACATGTCATACTGGTAGCTGTTTACATCCCCCCTCTGCTAATCCGACTACAGCGTCCAACGTTCCCAACGCTGCCATAGCCAGACTCCAGACAGACCGCTCCAGAGGGCCCTCTTCCTGATCTCCAGGGACTTCAACCATTTATTTGTTACATAGCTTATTCTGTCCTCTGTATTTGTATTTATATCTTATTAATTACTTTCTTCTATTAATATTATTTGAGACTGTTATTTATTGTGTATAGGAGCAACTTTAATGACTGAATTTTCCCCCAGGATAAATAAAGTATTTCTGATTCTGATTCTTGCGATATCGAGAAACTGAAAATTTGTTACACCCTAAAGTATTATATTTTAACTTGAAAAAATAATACAACACAGGCATCATATAAATCTTCCAATCTTCAATCTTTAAGAACTCAAAAGAAGATGTTTAATTGCAAAGAGGCAAGTAGTGGCTTGCATAAACAGCCCAAGTAGCTGCTTTAAATAAGTCCCGCCTCTGACAACGAAAATAGCCAATGAGAGTTGAGAATTTTTGAGTGGCACCAGAGGGGGTCAATCAGATTTCAAAAGGGGTCAGAGCCACCATTTTCCACCCTCTATACATGCCCCTGTTTAGAATTCAAATATGAATAGATACAAACAAATGTTAAAACCGGGTACGTAACATTATTCCTTATAACAAATGATTTATTACACACTTATTTAGATAATTGTAGTACTTGTAATAACAGTAATGATAAATCATTTAAATAAATCATCTATAATATATTGCTGTTAAAAAGCATTGATATGAGGACGTTCAGCACAGCTTTGTGACCGTAGAACCGAACAGGTAGGCCTGTGTAGATGTTCTAACCTACCTGTAACACTGAAGCTAACTGACATGAAGAGGGAGACCAGTTTAACCCGGGTTAACTATCCAGCAGCAGTCTAACAGTTAGCAGATAGCGTTAGCTCACCTCGAGGCTGCTCCTGGTCCGATGGTCCTCACAGGACGAGTTAAACACAGTCTCTGCCCCTCGTTCAGGTCTGTAGCTGGGTTAGCAAACACACCTCTCCATCTTCGTCATCATCTTCATCACTGCATGTAAACAGCAGCAGCAGCGCGAGCTCATGCCTCGCTAAGCTAGCTCCATCCGGTGAGAACAAACTGAACGAAACACGAAGAGAAAATCATTTCAGACAAAGAGTAGGAGATAACTGCTTCTTTATTAAAGTTAACATCATAGACACCTTCTTCTTCAGTGTCAAAACACACCGTAACACCTGTCTGACACCGGAAGAGAACCACTGGTTTCAAAATAAGAGCTCCAAGATGGCTGCCTAATTTCTACTTTCTGAAAAAAATTAAATAAAGAGCGTGAAAAACTTCAGTAATGTCCTTCTATTTTTCCCTTTAGCTAACAGAACACAATACAAGCTAAAGTGATAATGTTAAGCACGAAAGGTGACATTTTTCATGATCTTACATCAATACAAACTAAACAAAAATAACAATCAAATGCTTGTGATTCATTCAATTATTTCTCAATTGCTAAAACACATTTCTTGGCATCCACCATGCTTTTCTCGACACTATAAGCACAAAACCCAATTTTCAAACTACATTCACCAAACCTCTGACTCTTCCTGCAAAACCAAACAATGTTGTCAGATCATACCCAAAGTCAATCAAAATTAAAACAATACTGAGCAGTCATTACACACTACATCAAAAAATTGAAAACACAAAGCTCAGGACATGAAGCTCTAGAAATAATGTTTATGGTTCACAGTAGGCTAAATTAATTTTGCAACAACAACAAAAAATCCTCTTTGAATGTAGCTCATGTACAGTAAAAAATAAAGTAAAAACAAATATAAATGAGAAGCACATTGCAGTGTAATCCACGAAATCAAACTGAAGTTCTTACAGCATCTACAGCACAATCATTCAGCCACAGCATCAGGTTTACGTGCTGGGTAAGGCCACAGGCTTTCATTCACGTCACAGGACACACAAAACCCCTGGCGTGCTGGATCTAGGCTTATATTGGTTTCCTCACATCATTAGCCACATTTTGAGTGGTTGTATTTAAGCTGTGGCACCCGTGCTTGAAATGTGTTAAACTTTTGATACCTGTGCTTACCATTATGAAACATAAGTGTATCGCATTGCAACATGTGTTTTAGTGAGTGAGAATGTGTTTGCAAGTTGTGTCTAACAGGTGAAAAGTGCTTATGGTTTTCCCAAAAGAGTGACTGATTCAATACATGGGTTCAGGCCGCTAAGGAATTTGGTTCAGACAACAGGGTTTAGTGTTTTAGCAATTGAGAAATACTGTAATAAGAAGATTCAAGGTTCAAGATTCAAGAAAGCTTTATTGCCAAGTGAGCTCGCACACACAAGGAATTTGATGAATGGAACACTCATATTTAACAACAAGACAGTAAGGACACAACAAGACAGTAAGGACAATAAATATGTTAACCTAAACAAAATTTTAAATTTCTAAATAAAAATAAAATCTGTACAATGAAAGGTATAGAAGTACTTTTAAAGACATGAAATAAGTTAAATTAGCTTAAGCCAGAGTGCACATGTAGTAGATGAATACAATTATAAGATATGTTAATAATAATTTACAATTTTGCAAATGGATCTTGAGGTATTGCACCGGAAATCAAAGTATTGCACATGAATGTGAAATATCACAGGAGTCTTTAATGGTTTACAGTTTGATTGTTAAAGAAAGAAGTGTTGTTGTAAATATTCATAAAGCTGTCCAAATATGTTTGATTACATCATTTCAGTGTTACTTTATCTATCAGGTCAAAATCAGAATTTTTCTTTATAGTTTAAACTATTAAGATGCTTTAATAAGAAGGTTTTAACCTTTTCTTTAGTGTCGTAGTGTGTATTCATCAAAATTAGTTTGACTAGACTTTTAAAATACTTACACAATGCCACCAGATGTTTATTAAATCACAAAGTCCTTGACCAAATGAGGAAGATCATTTTATTAAACCATTGAGATTTAATAAACGTTGGAGAAAAAACAACATTTTTTTTTGGTTTGCTGGTGTAACTCCATGAGTTTCCCCGTTGTGGGATGAATAAAGGAGTATCTTATCTTATCTTATCTTAAACTTTGTGGTTTAGCAAGTATGCAGCTTGTTAATGCTGATTTTTAACTGTTTTGTGTGTGTGTAACCAGCCATTTTCATGAGAATATTGTAATATATACATATTTTTGTGTGCACAAGACAATTACCTTGTGTGCACAGTATGAAAATGAGCCCCTTATGGAACTTCAGTGGCTCCATAAAATAAATAAAAACCACAAGCACTATTTCAACCTGGTGGTCAAGATAACAAAAATGTTGCGTGTTTAAAATCAATGTTAAAAAAACATGAATAAAGAGAATATTGTTCTGGGTATTTTAAAAAAGTAATATTTTCCTACAACAGTAAATGTATTTAAATAACATGATTTCACAGATTAAATAATAATGCACAGTTTGATAACAGGATGAAAGATCAAAACCGACATAATCAAACCATTCACTGTAAAAGTTATCTAAAAGAATAACAATTGCTCAATGGTTGTACATACAAACATTTTTATTAGACATTTTTATAAATAATATAATATAAAGAACTTGTAGTCCTATGAGTGTTTCAGATATCTCATGAACAGGTTCATTAGAACAACAACAAACAGACATTTTGAACATGTTTAATCTTTAAAAATAGAGGTTACAAGAAGTGTGACATGCGATTGTTTTGTGAAGCTTTTGTATGCTTTAAATACGAAGCAGGAGGTGATATTAATCATAAATAAAAACAAACTATAGAATGAAGTTACAGTGAGTTATTATTGTATTTTTCAGGTGTAAGTCTGGTCCAGAGCACAGTGAGCCAGCCTTAGGTTCTCTCTCAGTTCATGCGTCTCTCGCTCAGTTTTGGCTCTTAGGACGTTCAGCTCTGTTAACATCTCTTTGTATTTCTTCGTGGCGTTTCTCTTTTCCTGTAATGTCAGAAAAAAATGACTGGTTTAGTTTCTGTTTACATTTTCAAACCTTGTTTTATCAGGTTTTACATTATAGGGAGACAATAATCTTTTGCACTGAAGATGTGAAGGAGTTTGAAGACAAATCATTTTTTTTTTTTTAATAACTTCTCCCTCTTAAAAGGTACTTCTGAACCCGAGCCCTAATCAAACAGGTGTTGGGGTATTAATTGCTAATATTTTCAGACTGTTTTTGGGTTACTCTCCTGTTGGCAGCTGAAACATTCTCGCAGCATAACCCTTTGGGGGCAATAAAAGTGATTAAGATAAGTTGACTAAAAGGTCTTGTTTGTATCACTGACAGACTCAGTTTGTTATTCCTAGAGTCTGAAAACATTTCAGAAAGGATCCCTACTGAGATTAACCTTTTCTTTTAAGAGGATAAGGATTTGATAACCAGAAACAGCTGCCACATCACTCTCTACAAAGACACTAAACTCTATGTACAAAAACAGGTATTTAACTACCAGATTAAAGGAGTCATTGGTCTACCAATGCCTCGATCAGTTACTGTAAATATGTCATGTTATTCTCAGGTTTGATTTCCAGTTGCTGCGTGTCTTACACTCTGAGCAGTCTGCAGTTCGTCCTTCAGAGATGTTGTCTCCTGTATCAGACTCTGAACCTCGGACTCCTTCACTCTCAGAGTGATCTAAAATGAAAAGATGTGATGATCAGCTTTACATAATCAGAGAAAAGTTGTAAAAAGTTCAAAAAGAGAAACACTGGAATGACACATAGCAGCATTATAAGAAGGTGGAAAGAGGACTACACTTTAGGCCGTTAAAATGAAGTGGAACTGTAATAGAGTGGAATGACCTCTTCCCACATAGAGATGCAGAGTCATTGTAATTATTTGCTGCAGGTGCAACTGCAATTATAGCAGTGAACACAAGAGAGAGCCAAGCAGCTTCAATAAACACAGTCAGTACTGTCTCAGTTCATTCTTGGTTTCTTTCCAGAGATCCTGAAATAATCCAAGACAGTTACTTCAGTACTTCTTGCTGGTAGAAGTACTTAGAATCTTTTCATAATGAGAGGTATTACAAAACAACTAATTATAACCTGTTGCAGAGTTTAATGATATTTTAAAAGAAGAACTGAATAATGTAAAGGTAATTTTTTTGTCCACAAATGACATTCAAGCACAACTGAAATATAAAGAAACTTGTTGAAGTTCTTGGCAAACTGTAGATTTTATCACATCCAGCAGTGACTGAGACATTAAACTTGATGTAGGGACGCGTTTGTTCACATGATTAATGAGAGTCTGATACTAACTCTGTTTTAGCTCTGACTTATATATCTACAAAGAAATATGTCTGTCTGTCCTTTAAGCTGCTAAATGCTAAGTTCAGTCAATTTTAGAAGCTTTTGAAATATAAATAAAGATAAGGATTTACAAATTGAATTCAGTTTTAAGTTTGTGTTCTTAGTTTCATGAAGGGAGTTTTCTTTTTGTATAAAAGATAAAAGACGGGGGCGCTGGTGGCCTAGCGGTCTAAGCGAAGGGATCGCCGGCTCAATTCCTGGCCGGTCGACCATCTCCTGCATGTCTTCCCCTGCTCCCCACTCCCCACATCTCCTGTCTCTCTTTAGCTGTGCTATCAAATAAAGGCAAAAAGGCCAAAAACTATAAATAAAAAAAAGATGAGAATCTTCATTTTATTGTGATGTACTTCTCTTTCTATCTGCACAGGTGTGTCTGCAGAGGAAACCTTACCTCCATCTCATAAACGTCCATCCTCTGACTGAGTGGCAGGTCATCCTGCTTCACCTGAGAGCACAGCCTGGTGATCTCTGCCGCCAGGTGAGCACTTAACTCCTGAACAGGTCACAGAAAAACATGATGAGTGTACACAGCTGATTGACCTGTGTGTTTATAAATCCTCAGAGTCATCAGCCAAAAACAACCAAATTGTGTGTGTGTGTGTGTGTGTGTTTGTGTGTGTCTCACTTGGTTCCTGGTCCTCAGGTGCTGGTTCTCTTGCTGACACACACTCAGTGCTTTCCTCTCCGCCTCCAGGGCCTGAACAAGATGGCCGACCTCCAAACACCTGAGAGAGAACTGCTGAGAGAGCACCTGCAGCTCCCTCTGAGAGGAGGCCAGCTCCTCCCTGCACACACACACACACACACACACACACACACACACACACACACACACACACACACACACACACACACACACACACACACACACACACACACACACACACACAGAGTTAGAATATTAGATAGTCATCTTTAATCAGTATTCTGTCTCTAGTCTGCGATGAATGGTGTGTACCTGTGCCGTCTGTATATTTCTTCCAGGGGAGTGTTTCCTGAGCTGCACTCACACTGATGTCTCCTGTTCTCCTCCTGAAGCTCCACACGGTGTGCATTTTTTATTGCCTCGATTGCTGACAGGAAAACACAGGCAAAATAAACTTCAACTGTTGACAAGTAAACTAATAGATGAAAAACACTGAACAAGAGAACAACCCATATGTTGTTAGTACAAGAAATTGCAAAATAAGACAGATTACTTGCCTGAAAATTAGCTATAGAAACTGTTGAGTTCAACCCCATACAGCTGTCATATTATATTACATATATTTGAGTTATTGAGACCAGAACTGATTTTTGTACCAGGCTGTAAACATGTTTTTTCTACTGAGGCTCTATGGGGAGTCACCATAGACTATAAATAATGGACGTTGTATCCGTGACGTCACCCATCTGTTCCTGAGCACTTTTTTGAAGCCAATCGTCGGCGGCAGCCATATTGGAAATGCGGAACTCAACCAGGCATGGTGTGACGTAAAGAGGCGGGGTTTGAGCCTCCTAGCCAACAGCTATGTGTTCCCGTCCCGGGAGTCAAGTCAGTCATGTCCTTATTTGAGCAAAAACTCGTAATCTTAAGATCTTCTGAACCGTTGCGTTAGAAAAAAATTCACCCCTCATACAGTGTGTACCGATACAGAAATTAGCTACATAGACCCAAGCTGTTTTTTTTAACCAGGCTGTAAACATGTTTATTAATGCTGCAAAGATCGTTGTTTTTGAATGAGTGTGTATGTGGTTTCTGGTGCTTCTGCAGCCAGCCTCAAGCGGATTCTCGATGAATTGCAGTTTATAACACTTCAGCATGGGCTTCATTCTTTGAGACCGGAGGTTGCCGCATGGGATTCACTCACTTTTGGAACCGGCCTCTAGTGGACACTCCAGGAACTGCAGTTTTTCCACACTTCAGTGCTAGCTTCATAGTTAAGTGATTAAATTAAACCCAAAATGTATAAAATATCTGATGCTGTCCCTACTGACCAGTTGCAGTGGCAGCGCTCTCCTCCTCCAGCAGTCTGTCTCTCTCCATCAGGAGGCGCTCCACCTCCTGATGGTGTCGACGCTGCAGCTCCTCCACCACCTTCGAGTGCGACTCCTCCATGGAGCCCAAGCCCCGCCCACAAGTGGCCTGAAGGGAGAAAAGAGAACTTCACTGTATTATTTCTTTATAAAAGGCTTACATTTAAGCTTCATTTATTTAAAAGGTTTTACTCTTTTGGAAGGAAGAAGAGACCACAACCTCTTAGACTGTCCCGTCTCTCCATAAATGAATTAAAAGCCTAAAAATAAACTTTAAAAAGTATTCAATACATAAGAGTTTCAACAAAATAACTCTCTACCTTCAGTTTGTCCATCTCTTTCTCGTGTTGCCTCTGAACAGAACTCAGTTTCCCATCAAACCCCTCTTTCATGACGAACAGCTGCTCCTCCAGCTCCTTCACGAGTCCTCTCAACAGCAAAATCTCCTCTATGTCTGCTTCTGCGGATTCTTCTCCTTTCATTGAGTCCTCCTCCATCTTCTCCTCATCTTTATCCTCCTCCTCCTCTTCTGCCTGTTCAACATTTTCCTCTGAGATAATTTGATATTCCATCTCAGTCTCAACGTCCTGTGTTTGAGTCTCTTCTGTCTGACAGCTTGAGTCTGTCTGCTCCCTCATCGATGATGATGATGATTGTTGCTCCCCTCTGTTTGTTAGTTTTTCCCTCAGCTCTTGGTTTTCTTTCAGCAGGTCGACACAGTTTGAGCACAGAGAAGGAGTAGAAGAAGTTGGGGGAGTCTGTTTTTTGTCTTCAGGTTTTCTCTCACACTTTGACTGAAGATGATTTAAACGACTACAGGACAGAGATTCAGCAGCTGCAAAGAGAGAGAGCCTGAACCAGGAATCATCTGACAGTTGAGAGTCTGAAAGTCTGGTGGCCAGCAGGTGGAGTCTATCCTGGATGGTGGAGCTGATGGAGGAGCTGACGGAGGAGGCAATAAGATTCAACAAAGAAATTTTCATCTTTGTGACATCTCTGAAATGAATTTCATCTGTCCTACAGATTAAATTTATATCCATCAGATCTTTGCCTTCACCTGTTTCAGGAATTAGACTTAGCCCTAAACACAGTATCTGCTTCTCCACCATCATCCTCTCCGTCACCTCCCTGAGGAGCTCCTTCTCTGGTTTCTCCTCCAGGTCTTTGGAGCCATTTGTCTCAAGTTTAGTGAGCATGGACCTCCAAAGCACCTCCTCCATCTTCAGCTGACTCTTCATCATTGGCTCTTCCTCCTCATCACTCAGGCTAACCTCCACCTCCTGCATCAGCTCCCAGAGTTTATCCACAGCCTTCATCCTCTTCATCATGTCCTCAATCACTGCACAGATCTTTTCTTCAACAGAAACTAAAACTCTGCTGCTCTCTTCATCCATGTGACTCCACCCCCTGAATTCAGGCTCCGCCTCCTCAGTCAATTGATGGTTACATTTCTCCACCTCCTCAATTTCAGTATTCTGCATGTGAAGCCCCTCAAAGTTCTGCTCTGATTGGTAAGGCTGTGTCTCAAGCTTCACCTCAGGTTCCTCAAAACACTGAGGGCGAAGTTCCTCCTCTTCCTCAGTGTCCTCCTTTAGCTCCTCCCCTTTTTCCGCAGCATCGCTCACCTCTAACAGCTCCTCAGTCTCCCTCAGACTTTCAACAAGGGAGGAGATCAGACTCTGAGCCTCTAGCAGCTCCTGGCTCCTCAGAATTAGCCCAGCCTGCAAGACCTCAACCGCTTCGCTTTCCTCCTCCCCCTCCTCCTCCTCTTCTTCATGGAGGTGTCCAGGTTCTTCACCAAGGAGGTGTTGGAGCTCTTCATAAGGGAGTTGTTGGGTTTCAGAGGACCTCCTGCTAATCTCTGCCCTCAGGCCCTCAATCTCATGGTTAGCCTCGGTCAGCTGGTGCAGCAGCTCCTGGTTCCTCTGGTTCAGAGCCTCCTCCTGGCAGAGGAGCAGCTGCATGTCCTGTGTGAGCCTCCTCTGCACCTCATGGTCTGGAGGAAGATGCTGCTCCACACAGATGCTCTGAGGGGAGTCATCAATGTCAGCAGACTGATCAGTGATCAATGATGACTCTCTGATATCCATTATTATGTCTGAGCCGTGAACACGCTCACAGCCCTGATGATTCTGCAGGTCTGAGTTAGTCTTTCCCTCTATGTGTGACACAAGTGATGATGGTGACGATGATGAGGGTGTGGTGCCTGTATGAAGCAGGTCTCTCAGGTTTCCCTCTGAGTCAAGCAGCAGGATGGTGGGTGTTACAGGAGGAGTTTTCACCTGCTGTGAGCTCTCTCTGGTTCCTCTCAGAGCCTCTACTTGGATGTCTGATGATTGGTCATGATCGGTTGCTGCCTTCAGCTGATCCTCTAGCTTTAGTCTGAGATGCTCTGAGTCTTCCAACCGAGCCTTTAGATCCTCCACCTATAAAAACAAAAAACTGTTCTGTACATAAGATGTCTCACATCTGAAATCTGAAGCTACAATAACTTATTGATGATATGATTTAGAGAGATTATAAAAAGAAACATCATGATGTGAAAATCAAGTGTGTCTCTCACCTTCGTCCGGTACTGGTCCAGGAGCTCCTCAGAGTCTCTGCTCTCAGTAAAAACAGGAACACTATTCTCTGGTCTGAAGAAAAGCGTCTCCACCTTCCTCCAGCACTCCTCCACTTCCTCTTTCCTCCAGCACTCCTCCTCTGTCCTCTGCTGTGAGTCTGGACTCAGAGACAGGTCCAGCATGCCCTCATACCTCCTCCTTCTCTCTTCCTTCCTCCTCCTCCCCTCAGTGCTCACGGCTCCATTTCTCTGAGGGTCCTGACTGGGTTCAGTCTGAGACTTGAACCCAGTCCAGTACAAGGTCCTGTTCCGTCCATCTTTTCGTCTCTGCGCCACACTGACATGTTTAATCTGAGCGTCTCTCTCTGAGGACGGGGAGTCCAGAGTCAGGTCGGGTCTGTGGAGGAGCTCAGGTGAGACCCGGAGTCCAGGTAGACTGTTCAACACAGGACAGGTGAGTTTGGATACGAGAAAAATATCAGAGTATACAGCAGGAATCATTCATTAATCAAACTTACTAAAAATAAATGTGTCAAGTGAACAAATAAATGTGTCAATAATTAATGAAAAAGCTCTCTTAAAAATCTAAGACAGCTTTTTCTACATTGATTATAACTAGTTTAAAATTCTGTTTTTTATCCTGATTTTTCCCACATTGATATTTGTATTTAATGTTACCTGGTGACATCAGGTGCGTTTGCTGGATGGACGTTCCTCATCAGAGCCTGAATCCAACTCCTGCGGCTCCCTGCTGTCATGGCCGACAGCGTGAAAACACCCTGCAGAGTCTGTGAGGTAAAAAACATTGAACTTCCTGTTAACATAAAGCATGTCTTTTTGTTTTAATGCAGAAAAAACATGATTTTATATTTTCTTTGCTATCAAAGAGTCCTTCTTACTTGGATCAGGAACCCATACGTCCTCTGAACGTCACACTCAGAAACGTTATAACAGTGTGTCAGCTCGATTTCTCCTTCAAGATCTGAGCACTGACATAGAGAGAAAAAGACTTCAACATTTCAAACTACACTACATTTGATTTTAAAACAACATTAATGTGAACGCACCTCTTCGGCTAGAGAGTCCCTGTAAAACCTCAGAGTGTTCGTCGACAGAACAAACCAGAACTTCTTCCACTGCAGGAAACACAGGAGGAAGTAAAAAGATGTTATGTAAAGAAATAATTTGAATAAATAACATAAATCAATATAAATGACACTGAAATGTTTACCTGCTCATTGTCATCCAGTTTGACCATCCAACCTTTTTTAAAGTTTAATAAATCCAGCTGTGGAAACAAAACAAAACAGTATAAACTACAAATAACTATTACAGTCATTTATTAATGTGATCTATTTATATTAAGGGTGTAAAGTGAAACATTTTTAAAAGCAAACTCAAGACCTACCTTTTTAGTCTCGCTTTAAACTGAGTTTCATTCTTAAAACAGTTTTACGTCACCTTACTTTATTAATTTATTATCTTTTTATTATCACAATTTAGTCACTTTTTGAATTATAGCATCTCAGTTTCTTTTACTGGTTTAATATTTTAGTGTTTTATTATTTTAGTAATTTATTTTATTTTGGTGAGCTTAGTTTCCTGCGTTGAGTTTTAACATCTTATTTTACCTCAAGTGTTTCCTCATTAAGATAACATGAGAGTGTTTCAGTGGCTGTTCAGCAAATTCTTTTTATTTATTTGTATTTGTATTATTACTATTATTATTTTTGCATATATTGTGTTCTTAACCTTAGGATTGTGGGTTGGGTTTGGGGTCGAGGCTGGGGTTGGGATTAGGATGGGGGGAGGTCTTTTTATTTATTTCTTATTTTTATAATTTGAATTTATTCAATTTAAATTGTTTTTATTTACAGCACGTTGTGTTACAATGTCATCGTATGAAAGGCTCTTTATAAATAGAGTATGTTTGATTGAGTGATTGATTGGTCGATACATATTTATACAGAACTGGCACTTCTGGTTAGGGGTCAAAACAAAAGTCATTAAAATCCAAGGTCCCCACATGAACCACAAAACGGGAGCACACACACACACACAGCATGTGCAGCTTGACTTGTAGGCTACTATAAGACAGATTTCAGTACAGTGACTGTCTTAAGAAATCACCTCAAAGTATACTGAGTTAGAACTCTCTTTAACCTGAGATCAGCTTTGTGCTGTGAACTTAAACAGATTGTTGGTGTGTGTGTCTATAACAGTAATGAGTGGTAGCAGCAGAGTGAGCAGAAAGTGTAATCACAATTTGAGTGCAGGAAAAAATACATATCAATACATATATAGATTGGGCATTTAGTCAGCAGCCCTGTCATACAGTCTTGATCCTGAAAACCCGTTTTTAGCTGGGTAGTCTGTGTCCTGTGAAGTAAACAATTGCACAGTGTCTGGCATTCCTGTGTGTGCATTCTTGTGCATGTATTTTGTGTGTTTCAGTCTGAACTGAAAAAATCTGAACCAAGACTTAAAAAACAAAAACAAAACTGAACCAAACTAATTTAGCTTGTGCCATTACACCCTTAATTAATAAATATTTACTTTGATATGTTAAAAACTCAGCCATCAGCCGATAATATTTTAAGATAAATTGTCAGTGTGTGTCTCACGGTGGTGACGGTGTCAGTTGTCCTGCTGTCCAGAGACCTGGTCCTCCTCTGAGGGGGTGAGACGCAGAGCTGAGTGAGATCTCCGCAGGATGGAAGCTTCTGTAAAAAAACAAAACATAGTAACATAATAATCAATATCTGAATAACATTTTTGTTCATTTATAACACTATCATTCAAATGTAAATAATAGTCTCACTTATGTTAGCATTTATGTCTTAAGAACATCATTTATATCATTTACAGTATATCATAATAAAATTATCATTTATATCTTAATGATGGTAAAATCAGAAGAACATTATCATTTATGTCTGAAATACTTTTTCCTTCATTTTGAATAACTGATTAAATTAAAAATTATCATTTTAATCTGAAAATCATTATTAATATGTGAAAGACAATCCTGTCTATATTTATAAATGACCTCATCATTTGTCTGAATAACATTATCATATTATTTTTAACAAAATCATCATTTATACGTGGGGTAATGTTATTTTTTATATTGAATAATTAAAGCATTTGTATCATTAAAAAAACATTCTTGTGCCGTAAAATGTTATAAAATATATTTGAATAACATTATTATGCCCGAATGACATTATCATTAATATTAGAATGACATTATCATTAATATTAGAATAACATTATCCTTAATATCTGAATGACAAAATAATTTTTATTTGAATTACATAATCATTACTATCTAACTGACATTATCAATAATATCTGAATTACATTTTCAATAATATCAGATGACATTATCATTAATATTAGAATAATATTATCGTAAATATCTGAATGACGAAATAATTTATATCTGAATTCCTTCTTCATTTTAACTGAATGACATAGTCGTTCACATCTAAACAACATTATCATTTCGCTGATTAACATTATCATTTATGTCTTAATATCTTTGTCATATATATCTGAATGGACGTGGTGTGTTGTGTGTCTGCATAAGTTTGTGTAGTGAGAGATGCCCTGAATGTTGGTCAGACGTCAGATGGAGGATCAGGGCTGCACTGTAGGGGGCCGGGGGAGGGGTTAATACTGTCTGTAAAACTCACATCATAAGTGAAACACATCCCCACACACACACACACACACACACACACACACACACACACACACACACACACACACACACACACACACACACACACTCCAGCATCTCCCATTTTTAGAGAATATCCGTGCAGTTTCCTACATGCAGCTCACAGTGAGAGATTATCTCTGTTTGACACACTCTCTAAACTCAATATTGTGTATGTGTGTGTGTATGTGTGTGTGTGCGCACATGTGCATGCGTGCATGTGTGTGTGTGAGTGTGTGTGTGTGTGTGTGTGTGTGTGTGTGTGTGTGTGTGTGTGTGTGTGTGTGTGTGTGTGAAGGGAAGGCTCTCGTAAAGTGTTGTAACGTTTTGTTGTGTCTTGTTTTTGCTCAAAGGAATCTTGGAAAAACTCTGTCAGTGGAATGTCTCCAAGATTACAACACCAACAAAAGGACACACACACACACACACACACACACACACACACACACACACACACACACACACACACACACACACACACACACACACACCTCAAAGGATAAAGTTTAGATGGAACCTGTTGTGAATGGTGGAGTCTGGACCAGGTGTAGTTACAATCTGACCCATTTAAAATAGGTTTACACACACACACACACACACACGCGCACACACACACACACACACACACACACACACACAGTTTGATGAGGTCAGATTCTCCGTTTACCTGTCGTCTCTCTCTCCCTGTAACACCTGGAAGTGTGAGTCAACAAGTGTGTGTGTGTGTGTGTGTGTGTGTGTGTGTGTGTGTGTGTGTGTGTGTGTGTGTGTGTGTGTGTGTGTGTGTGTGTGTGTGTGTGTGTGTCATAAAATCAGAGTGTGATGTTAAATAACGTGAGTCACTCTCTGACTGTTTTATGGATAAACTGTGCACAGACTTGCAGACGTTATATAACACGCTGCTGCTGACTGATGTGTAAATGCGAGTTGTTTCAAAGAACATGCCTACAGGATGACTTACAGAGGAGATCCTCACCCCCACCTCCACCTCCACCTCCACCTCCACCCCTCTATTACAGACCAACAACATGTCAGAGGAAAAACATCATGACACTGCCTAAAGACGTATGTTCACAGTATGTTGTGAATTGTGTCTCAGATAAATCAGCTCCAGCAAGCTCTCCTGCAGAGGAACAACCTGTGTTATGTTCATGTTGTATCCTCGTTGTTGTGTACTTGTTGTTACCTCTCTTGTGTTTGAGCGACTCTCTCTCCCTCTCTTCCTGGAAACAGCTGACTTGTCTTCCTGCCCGTCCACTCCCAGCATCGTCTCTGAAGAGTCACCACGTCTGAAATCACAAACAGATGTTGGGTTATTTTTGTTCTATAACATTATTACTCAACATTGTAAGCATGAGAAACGTCGCTCAGATATCTGATCACAGCATATGAGTAATGACAGTTATTCAGAGTAAAATATGTCAGTGCTTTTCTTTAACTGAATTGAATACATGTGATACATCAGCATGCAGTCGGGACTGAAACTATGAGAGTTTAGAGTATACGATCAGCAGTCTGATGAGTGATGGAGTGATGTCATGGCTTTAAATACAGGGGTGATACACTCTGTGCTATCTGTTTACACATTCCCTACTCCTCCCATTTTACAGCACTCTAAGGGCCTGCGTCCATTAACACACAAACAGAAAAAATACAACACACAACATCATGCTCACATATTACATCATCTAAATCTGCTGGATTCCTCCCTAACCTTCTGTCCTGGTCCTGATCCATGTTTAGAACCTGGTTTCGGTCTTGTGTCTGGTTCTGGATCTTTGTTCTGATATTGTTCCTGTCAGCCTCTGTGTTCCTGCTCAGCAGGTCAGGTGAACAGACTGAGTCAAACAAACGTTCTTCATCCCTGCAGAGCGGACTCACACTTTGAGATGCGTCGTCTGGATGTAAAGAGAGACAAAGTTTGAGAGAGATTAAAAAAAAATGTGACATTTAATGTCTGTTTGAGGACCTGTGTGAACATGTGTGTCTGACCTGATCTGGACTCCCCAAGACTCTCTGAGGATGAGAAACTTTGATCTGTGGCAGCCATCTTTGCTGGACTGGGCTCCTGATGTTTGTCGGAAAAATAAAAAGGTTATTCATTATCCACCCTTCCCTACAAGAAGCAGCAGTTATGTCCCCCTCTCATATACAGTTCATGAGCTGATCAGCTTTTATCTTCTATGATACCTGGGAGGTCACAGGCTCCACTTTACGTTTCTTCTTCTGGTTCTGTTTGCTGGTATGCAGAAAGCTGGAGAACTGATCACTCCACCTGCAAGAAGGGGGAAGAGGAGGGCTTGTCAACATCACGTATCTTTTATGTAATCTACTGGTTGATCCACAGACCAGCTGATTTATATTTAGTTTATATAGTTAGTTATATAGTTTATAGATTGATCAGTGTCCATACCCGTTGATGATGTCTTTGCTGTCTCCTCTGATGTAAACTTCCTGTTGTGGCGTGGAGATGCACAGAGCGTTCCTCTGACCTGTCCTTGCTTCTGCGTTGCTTACATCAGAGCTCACAGTCAGATTCATGGTCCCCTGAGGAAGAGTGCTCGGCTACAGGAGAGACAGAACATTATCTCTGAAAGTCAGTTGCTAAATCATTCTCATGTAAAGACTCGACTGATCAGCTGATGAGTGAAACACAAACAATGAGTTAGATTCATGGTCCCCTGAGGAAGAGTGCTCGTCTGATGTAAAGAATTGTATTAACCCAGTGTCAGGAGACAGATAGAGAGTTGACTGATCAGCTGATGAGTGACGAACATTAAACTGACGGAGTGATCTGTTAAATAAGACATTGAAGAGATTGAAGGGATCACACAGTGGGGGGACATTAAATGAGAGGATAAACCCAAATTATCCTCGGTGGTCTGCACACGACATCTGGATCTCAACATGCTGGTCCTATTATACCGTTGCAGCAGATTCACTACTTGTTAATCTCAGCGTTTCATCAGTATGATGATGTTTGTTGTGCGTCACATGTATGTCTCAGTTGCAGTGTCTCACCTGTTCATCAAGTGCAAAGCTCAAACAGCCGTCTTCGTACAGGATGAAGAACCGTCGCTGCCATTTCTGAGTAAAAGACGAACAAAAACGAAACAAAAAGAAAGACATGGATTTTGTTTGATTGAAATTGAGTGAATTGACAAATAATAATCAGTCAAATCTGTGTGTTTCAGTGAATCCTCATGGTGCTGTACCCTGGATCTCTGCACAGGGTTTTCAAAGTCTGTCCCCTCAGGAGCCAAACACAGCCAGCCTCCGTACACCGGCCTAACCTGAAGGAAAACAGGTAAACAAGCAATGTCACATGACTCATGTAAGTATAGAGTTTACAGAGTTGATGGGCAACTGACAGAAAAAATTCAAAAAGTCAAAGTAGACTTCTTGAATTTGCTTATTTTTTCAAACCAAAAGTCTAAAACTCAAAGGTATCAATTTAACTTTAACATAAAAAGCAAAAAAAAGTTTGACAAACGTTTGATTTTCACACAGAAATGGTCAATCTTAAAGAAAATATTTTCTCCTTTTTTAATTGTTAAACATGTTTGTAAAGTTTTGTTTGTGTCAATTTTTTGGTTTATTGTCAGTTCCATAGCAAGATCTATGGCTGATTTCCATTAAATATTTGATATCTGATGGACATTGTGTTATTTTGTACCATATTATATTGTACTTTTTGACAACAAATGAAATGTGTATGCAATGTATGCAATGAGAACCAAACCAAACCAAAGGTTGTTTGGTTGTAGTTGTTTCTGTTTTTTGTAATTTTTCTGTTTGTTTCCTCTTTAATTTTCACTGTCAAGTTAGACTACACTTTTTTTTTGCTCATATCTCCTTTATTTCATATTCTTATTATTGCTATTATTAGATTTTTGACTTATCTATTTTCAAACTGAGAATTCCAATTCCATTATAATTTATATCACTTTTTATGTCTTTATTTCCTTTATTTTCATAACATGTTAAAAAAACAAAAAAAACGAGCACAAATGATTTGCTTTGACTGTAAGAAATACAAATATAATTATAAAAAATAGATCAAAATGTGATGTTTGTATCAAACTATTTTATTAAACTACTCAATTCATTAAATTCCCTCTCCCGTAAATCATTTGTGTCCAGCCCCTCATTTAAACACAATGTTGGTTGGATGAATCAGTTCAGGAGGCTGTTGAGCGTTAGCCCACTAAATATATAAATAAGTACAAACACACAAATTCATAATCCTCTCCTTTGTCCTCTACCCAGGCAGTCACGTGTGTTCTACTTTGTGTCACTTACTTTACCACAAACACAACATCACAAATAAGCAAAAAAAACTAAAATGAGACCACGTTTCTGTGTCTTGATAGGTTTAAGTGTGGGTGAACACATCAAAAAGGTGTGAAATGAAACTTAAAAACCGAACCTCATTAATCAACACGCTACATAGTGGAAACATCAGGTACAAAAAAAAAAAAACAGCATCCCAAATTGTAAATTAAAGTACCTTTTGTGTCACACATGATAAAATTGTAGATGTAAGTTACCTGCTCCATGTTTTTGTCGCTCAGAAGGTGGAGTTCTCGGGGTTTAAAACAGTTCTGACATTTACTTTTGTTAAAAATATTCTCCTGGAATTTGTTGCACGGACTCGTTGCCCTGTTGGCCGACATGTTTCCACGGGAGAAGTCGCTCCTCTGTCGGGTAAAGATCCAGAGTACACAGCTGTCCTCCGCCGGTTCTCCTTCTGACTGCAGCGGTTTAACATCTGTCAAACACTGCGCGAGCTCCTGATGACTGATGACGCAATAGATGTGACAACCTGACGTAACAACATCCGGTTAAAACCTACAAAATAAAACCGTAAACAAGTTTACTGTATACAAATAATAATAATAAAATGAAAAAAGTACCAAACCAATTTGGATGAAAGCTGTGTTTAATTTAAAATTGAATTAAATTAAAAAACAATCTTGTACAGAATTCACATAAATGTACTTATTTTATTATCTATCACCTACATTTACGTTTTAATGTAAAACTACCTCTGCACTACTCACCACTGCACTATTATCATATTATTTTAGCCTGTACATATTAGCAATGCCTATTTGCTGTTCTTTTTGTGTTTATAGTTGTTATTATTATTATTATTATTATTATTATTATTGTTGTTATTATTATTATTATATTTTTATTTTTATTAGGGCCCGAGCACCGACAATGTCGGCGAGGCCCTCTTGAAACCCGAGTGATTATTCTTATTATTATTATTTGTTTCTTCTTTCTTTCTCCCGACTTTTGAATCCCCAATTTGCTTGCCTTAACGCGGTGCAAAAGTCCCCAACCGTTGCACATGCACCAGGCCTGGCGAAAATTTCGACATTTTGGTGGTCCAGAAAAAAAATTCCCCAAAATGGCTCAACGGCGCCCCCTTGAAGTTGGAAATTTGAAAAGGCTAGCCCCATAATACGGTTCAACATACATGCATGAAATTTTTTTTGGTAAGGTGTCATGCCAAGATCTACAAAAAATCCTCTTAACGTCGTGGTGAAATCCCAACAGGAAGTCGGCCATTTTGATTTTTCTGTTTTTGACCCCATTATTTTGTGTATGTATTTATGTAAGCTCCTCCTACAATTTTGCTCCGATCAACTCCCAACCACACACATTTTGGAGTAGACAGATTGACAATCAAAAGTTATCAGACAGAATTTCTCTAAGTCAATTTTTGTGGGCTTGGCACCTCGCTAAACTTGGAGTACATTTTTTCAACCGCTATAGTATGTATTTATGTAAGCTCCTCCTACAATTTTGCTCCGATCAACTCCCAACCACGCACATTTTGAAGCAGACACATTAACGATCAAAAGTCATCAGACAGAATTTCTCTAAGTCAATCGGTGTGGGCGTGGCACCTCGCTACATCTGGAGGACATTTTGAAAATCTCTAAACAGTTATATCTCTCATATGCAATAATGGATCAGGCTCAGACCGGTCATGCATTATAAGTGCCCCAGCCTGAACGCCTCTATAGGCAAATATACACCAATATCATATAGCGCCCCCTACTGGCAGCAGAAAATCACATGTCCTACAGTTTTTGTCCAATCAACTCCTGCTTCGCTCACAATGTAGTTGTCACACTGCAGATGAACATTTGTCAAAGGACTCTTCCTAAGTCAATGGATGTGGGCGTGGCCACGCCTCAAACTCTGATGTCTCGCCATTAAACAGGAAGTACTTATAGCTCCTTCATACAGTGCTCAATCTGTTTGAACTTACATACACATGATCAGGGTCCATCCCTCAACATACCTATGGACTCGTTTGTCTACTACAGCCATAGCGCCACCCACAGGAAATACATGGTACTGACATTTACATACAATCTCCGATCTCTTCCAAATTTGACATGTTTCATCATGGGCCCAGCCTGAACTCATATACATACACATGTTTGTCATATCAATAGCGCCACCTAATGGACACAGGAAGTATTTACTCTCAGAACATGTTTTTAACATGCTTGTGATCCCAACTCTTTCTATAATGATCTGTGATGAACAATCCTTCAGAACATAATTAAAGACACAGCAGCACCTACTGGTGACAGGTGGTACTGCAATGTACACTATGCTGATAACTGCACAGGTAAGCTCACAGTTTCAGCCTAGGCAGCACAGCAACACCTGCAGCACATCAGGCGGTGCCCTAAATCAGGCGGTAGTGCACATCTGGGACTCGCGCACATCAGGCGGTGCTTGAACGAGGGCCCGCACATCGCCGCTTGCGGCTTTAATTTTTATTCTTGTACAAAGGGAGCACAGCTTACCAAGTCAAATTCCTTGTCTGTTCAAGCATACTTGGCCAATAAAGCTGATTCTGATTCTGATTGTACGTTTTCATGTTTCTAAACGCATGACTGCATCTTTGGAACAATTCCTTACTGACCACATTTATTTAACAATGAGAAACAATATCTATAACTTCCGTGATTATTGTATTTAATGTATAACTGTGTCAGCCACCGTACAGGTCAAATAGTAGCAGTTTCACACTCAGACCACCAGAGGGCAGAAAACACTTTGGCACACACTGAGAGGACAGACACAAGACACACTTCCACTGAAAAGTTAAAAGTTATTATATACAGTATTTCTCCATTTCACTGTTCCTAAGCCAGAGAAGCACTAGAAATGCAAACATAAATAGCAACCACTACTGCCAAAATTGATTATCTTAAAGAAGCTGAAAGGTCAGGGAGTAACCCTTTACAGCCTGACACAGCTCATCCATCAGCAGCTACAGATTCTATGTTAAATGTTAAGCATTAAAGTTTGATTTATCCTCAGGAGTAAAGAATACAGACATTTCCCCTACCGACATATTTGTTGTTTTTTCTTTTTTGCAATAAAACACCTCATGAAACTTTGAATCACCGTTCACTGGATTTTTTTATCTTTTACTGCAGCCTGTGCATGTGATGTGGATGCCCGAACCCCCTGGTTACATAAATAAGATTTTTTAAGTTTTGCCACACTGAAAACAGAGCAGATGTCAGAAGAATAATCTCACAAAGACTCAGAGTGGATGAAAGCTTTTATTAAAGGCAATGGCAGTGGCAGGGTTTGAACAAATAAAAAGTTTCTTTTTTTTTTTTTCGCCATCAAAAAAGCTCTTAAAGAACAGTGACTGATTTTTATTGTTTGATATAATCTACATTCAAATACAGTGCATTTTCCTTTTAAACAGATTGTTAGCTGTGTGCTGACCAGTGGGGTCCAAATATTTTCACAAATTACAGTTATTGTTTATATTCTGTTTAAATTTGTGTTTAAAAGCACAAAGATAGAATTTTATAATAAATAAGTCATTATTTAAAAAATATTTCCTTTTAGAGATGCAAAAAAAATCACAGCAAGTACAAAGCATTGAATATTAATCAGTTAACTATCTACAAAACTTAAAGGTGCTTTTCTTACAATGTGCATATCTGCTTCATTATTTTGAATGGAAACAAAGATAAATAAAAAAATGTTAATCTGATATTGAACAAAAATTATAGATTATAGCTGTGACAGTTTAATAAGCCCTTCCCCTTAGTTACTCTTGCTATATGTGTTAAGACATAAAAAATTTCAGACAAACAGACAAAGAAAAACTCCTGGTCACCTAAAAGCTAATCAGCAAACAAGCTAACCTTCAGCAACCTTAATTAACAGAGAAGAAAAGGTTCATTCAGCTAACATTTTGTCCTTTCACATTAAGTTAATGATGGCAGTTTTAAAAAAGATCTTTAATTTGTACCTTGCAGCTACATTTACGGTATTATGCTAAAAAAACATAAACAAAGCTCAAGCATGTCCCGGCTAAAAGTTAGCATCCAAGTAGAACATAAAATTAGGATATTGTAATAGTTTGTTTTTTTTGACAAACAGAAACCCGTCATGTAAGCTAATGTTTATCAAACATCAGCCCATGTATTTAAATGAGGAGAAATTGAGTAATCTGAATATGTAACATTGTGTTGTCTGATGTAAGTTGTTGTTTATCTGTTAGCATCCCCAAAGTTAATAATGAGAAGGAGTGATTTGCTAGCATTAGCCTAATGGCTTCCAAGACCAGCTTCCACAACTGGCTTTCACATGGCTGAAAAATGCTTGGCATCAAGCCAATGTAACATTAAGGAAAAATGTTTATATCCCTGTCTTAGGGTTAAAAGTTATGGAGCCAAAACAATGACTTTAATGTTTGGTATTGAAAATAAAAGTTGGCATTGAGAACACACCATGAAACTGAAAAAAGAAACATTGGCATTGAAACACTTGTATTGTAAAAAAATTGTAACGGCATCAAAACAGGTATTGGCATTGAAAACACACCCTGAAACTGAAAAATCACAGACATAAAAGTAAACTTAAGACTTACCTTTTTAATCTAGCTTTTAATTAGGATTAGTTTATTTTTAGCCCTGGACTGCATTAGTATTATTACTTCATTATTTTTATTATTTTAATCAATGCTTTTACATTTATTTATCTTATTTATAAAAAAAAATATTTATTTCATAAATCTAATCATTCATCTTTTTTATTTCTTGAGTTTGTCTGATCTTGTTAACTCTACCTTATTTTTTTAACCTTTCTTTCAACTCTTACTTATTTTATTAATTTTGATGTGTTGATTTTCTTTTATTTTTAAGCATTTTATTTATAATCATGCCTTTTATAATTTTACCATTGCTGTTGTTTTCTGTCTCTGTGTTATTCTGTGAAGCACTTTAGGCTGCATGTTTTTATGTATGAAATGTGCTATATAAATAAAGTTGAGTTGAGTTGAGACATCAAATATTATATTATTTAATTTCTAGATTTTTTTTTAATATAACATTTCATGTCTGTGATTTTAACTTCAGTGAAACGTTTTCAATGTCAATACCAATTCCAATGTTTCTTTTTTCAGTTTCAGGGTGTGTTTTCAATGCCAACACCTGTTTTGATGCCGTTACATTTTTTTACAATACAAGTGTTTCAATGCCAATGTTTCTTTTTTCGGTTTCATGGTGTGTTTTCAATGCCAAAATTTATTTTCAATACCAAACATTAAAGTCCTTTTGGATCCATAAAAAGTTAGCTAGTTAAGTTAGTTGTTGAATAAATACTCAAGAGACAGACAAACCTCCTAAAATTAGCCATGTAGCATCCAGGACTAACTATAAACCTACTTTTTTAGCTGACTGACTAGCATTCATACTCCCTGGCTTTCAACATTGTGCTAAGCTAGCTACTCTGGTCTGTAACTGCAGAGTGTATTTACATGGACACTGCTATGTAGATGTCACTTTTTGGTCGACTGCCCTTTGATGTCCTTTGGAGCAGGATGCAACCATATTTGGATATCTCTCCTACGGTTTATGAAGTAATTGTTGGAGCATTGGCTTTGGTTGCTAAGCTAAGGTTTAAAAATTGTTGTTCAGGGGGAGGGGTTTAAAAAACAACCAACAACCATAAAGTTAGAAATCTATTTCAGATAAAATAACATTTATCTGTGTAAGCAGTACTGGTTATAGCATCATACAGGTTTATAGAACATTTATATTTGATGTATAGAGGGAAATATTTTTTTGGAAAAATAAATAAATAAAATCATTTTTTCCTCTCAGATAATTAAAGTTTGTGCTCAGGAGAGATTCTAAACATTTGACAAGGTTTTTCTCGTACAGTGCATTCTTTATAAACAGGTACTGTGAGTTATTATCAGGCAGTATAACTTCAGGTTTCAGATACATGTCACATTCATTCTACTACAAATATCATAAATACTACAGAATTTTTATCTCAGTAAAGGTTTACAGAGGGGGGTATGAGACTGAGGCTTAGAACTGAAACACTTCGCAGTCCAGTTTGTGGAGTGGAGTATGAGGTTCAAGTCTTTTCTAGTCTCTAAGGACTCATTCACAAACTCAGAGGAACAAACAAACTGAAGCTTTCAAACATGAAGCAGGGACTGCGCTGTGCTTTAAAACTCGTGTCTGTGGTACATGTCTGGGTCATAGTATTTGGTGACAACCACTCTGTTGGCAAACTTACGGCCTGTCAGAGCCTGCATGGCTTTCTGACCGTCTGCAGACGAAACATACTCCACAAAGATCTGAAAAAAACGACAACAAAACAAACAAGACAGTCGAGTTATAAAGGTACAACAATGTGAGAAAGGGATTTCAAGAGTTCAGTTTATTTGTCAAAGATTATTTAAATGTAAAGTTTAGACATCTTCACAAAGAAACACTCTGCAAATGAGGAGATTTCTAAAAGAGAAAATACTAAGAAGATAAACACAAACTGGTTTGAAGTATTGGTTTATATTTTGGTTTTAATGTTGGCTAACTTTTAAAACGGTCACAAAGCAGCTCTCAAGCAGTTAAGACTTTAAAATAAATCAATTTAAACAATCAGGTTTTCAAAAGTTTCCTTGTAATCCCAGAAACAGCTCAGTGAGTTGTGGGTTGGATAAATCAGGTAGCTTTCAGCCTTTCTAGAAGTTCATCTCCTCCCTACGATCACAAACTCTCTTCTTTAGTTCAAACATGAGACAGGCAGAAATTCTTACCTTTCCACAGCCGGGAACTTCCACGCCATCGACGGGCCGAGGGATCTCGATTGAGCGTACACTGCCGTATTTGCAACACTCCTCTCGGATGTCCTCCAGGATCTCCTCGTAGTCCTCGTCATCAACCAGCTCTTCGGGCATCACCATGTTAAGGAGGCACAGGACCTCTGTGGGCATGCCTGAGTTCTGCAGCCTCTGTAGCCCTGGGACCTGCAGCGTCACTGGGGTCTCTATGATGGAGGTCTGCAGAAACACACATTGGTATAGACTGAGATCTATACAGATACTGCAAGAGACAGGACCCAAATCCAGACACAGCATTATTCCAATTGGAAATTATCACAACATTTGAAGCCTCCGCTTTTTTCTGATTGGCTGTGTTGTTTGTATTTGTGTTTGGTATCTGAATTTGTTTTATCTTTTTGGGGGGTTAAGTCATCTGCATTTGGGTTTGGTGTCTGTAATTGGGGTTTCTGTATGTGGAGGACGTTTCCTGAGTTTGGGTTTGCTATATTTAAGAGTGATATCTGCATTTAGGTAAATGTCTGTATTTGTGTTTTCAAATGTGCATTACATTTTTTGTGTTTGGGTTTGCTACATTTAATTTTGGCATCTGCATTTGTGTTTTATGTGTGTGAACTATGTTTCATGTGTTTAGGTTTGCTATATTTAAGAATGATATCTGCATTTGGGTTTATTGTCTGTATTTGTGTTTTCTGTATGTGCATTACGTTTTCTGTGTTTGCTGTATTTAAGAGTGATATCTGCATTCGGGTTTATTGTCTGTATTTGTGTTTTCAGAATGTGTATTGCGTTTTTTGTGTTTGCTGTATTTAAGAGTGATATCTGCATTCAGGTTTATTGTCTGTATTTGTGTTTTCAGTGTGTGGACTATGTTGTCTGTTTTGGGGTTCCCCATATTTAATTGTGACATCTGCACTTGTGTTTGATGTCAGTATTTGTGTTTACTGTATGTTGATTTTTTCCTGTGTTTGGGTTGGCTGTATTTAATTTTGACATCTGCATTTGAGTTTTGTGTCATTATTTGTGTTTTCTGTATTTGGAGGATTTTTTCTGTGTTTGGGTTTGCTTTAATTAATTGTGACATCTGCATTTTTGTTTGATGTACGTATTTGTGTTTTCTGTATGTGTATTGTTTCCTGTGTTTGGGTTTGCTATATTTAATTTCGACATCTGCATTTGGGTTTTATGTCAGTATTTGTGTTTTCTGTATGTGGATCATGTTGTCTGTTTTGGGGTTCACTATATTTAATTGTGACATCTGCATTTGTGTTTGATGTCTGTATTTGTGTTTTCTGTATGTGCATTACATTTTTTGTTTGCTTTATTTAATTGTGACATCTGCATTTGGGTTTGATGTCTGTATTTGTGTTTTCTGTGTGTGAATTATATTATCTGTTTTTGAGTTTGCTATATTTAAGAGTGATATCTGCATTTAGGTAAATGTCTGTATTTGTGTTTTCAAATGTGCATTCCTTTTTTTGTGTTTGGGTTTGCTACATTTAATTTTGGCATCTGCATTTGTGTTTTATGTGTGTGAACTATGTTTCCTGTGTTTTGGTTTGCTATATTTAGGAATGATATCTGCATTTGGTATTATTATCTGTATTTGTGTTTTCAGTATGTGCACCACGTTTTTTTGTGTTTGCTGTAAGACTGATATCTGCATTCGGGTTTATTGTCTGTATTTGTGTTTACCATAGACTGTAAAAAATATGAACGTAGTATCCGTGACGTCACCCATCTGTTTCTGAACGCTGTTTTGAAGCAGATCGGCTGCAGCAGCCATAGTGCTGCTGTTGAGCCAGTGTGATGTAAAGAGGCAGGCTTTGAGCCTCCTAGCCAACAGCTGCAGTGTTCCTGCAGGCAGCTGTGCCTCTCATTGGAAGACTAGTAATCTCAAGATCTTCGAAATTGCCGAATTAGAAAAAAATTCACCCCCCTCACAGTGAGAGGACATCGAGAAATTAGCTATTCAGACTACACTCATCTTTTGTACCAGGCTGTAAACATTTTTATTAATCCTGCAAAGATCGTCTTTTTCCCATTCCTGTGTATGTGACTTCCGGTACTTCCGGAGCCAGCCTCAAGCGGATCCTCAATGAACTGCAGCTTTTAACACTTCCACATTGACTCATATTTTTAGACCGGAGGTTGCTGCTTGGTGTTTACTGTATTTTGATTGTTTCTTGTGTGTGTGTTTGTATTTGCTATATTTAATTATGACATCTGCAATTGGGTTTTATGTCAGTATTTGTGTTTTCTCTGTGTGACCTTTGTTTCCTGTGTTTGGGTTTGCTATTTCTAACTGTGACACAAGCATATGGGTTTATTGTTGTAATTGGGTTAGTCTGGATTGTGTTGTCTGTATTCTCATCCATTGTCTATAATTGGTTGTGTAGACTGTATTTGGTCATGCTGTTTGTACTCTTGTTGTGTAACTTCATACATGTTTTTCAAACTTAATTGACAGATCTCTTAATTGATTGTCTTTGTGTGTTGCCATCGTACTCACAGGATTAGCGTTTTTAGCTCCCACGCTTGCTCTTTGGACAATCAGCTTTTTGTCTCCAAGTTGCATCCCGTTGAGTCCAGCAACAGCCTGAGAGAGGAAACACACAAACTCACAGCAACACATCAAACTACCCAGCTCATACCCTTATACTCATAAAGTGGCACAACAGTAACCTGATCTGTGGCGCAGATGTCCACATATTCACAGAAGGCATAACCTTTGGACAGAGACGTAGCACTGTCCTTCACCAGATTAAACGCTTTAAGAGGACCAAACGACGTCAAGAGCTCCTTCACCTGCGGAGAGAGTCGCACAGACACATATGAGAGAGAAAACAACACCGTCTACATATATAACTGTAAGTAGAGTATATTTCATATCTATTTATAATCATGAAAGTATGTTGAATCAAACTGGATTTCTGTCATGGTTAACAAGTGTTTCATTTCTTTGCTGATTAAAAAGAATAAGAAAAAGACAGCAGAGATAAAAAAAAAAATGATCTGAAGGTTCAGGGAAGATGAGGGGGGATAAATTCTGATGATGTGGATGTGGATCAAACCGTGGATCATTTAGGCACAGACAATTAAGTGCCAAAGAAAACAGACAGGGTAATCCGGTTGTGGGTTACTTTCCCCACAACCTGAGCATGAAAATAATCTGTTTTGATAACTAGTTTACTTCTCTTGTATTTTGAAAGCTAGAGGTAAACACAGCAGGTGAATATGTGTGTCACCTATACATTAAAGCTGAATAAAGCCCACTGAACCACCACCACCACCACTACCACCAACACAACTACAACACAACAACCACACCCTGTTAATGATCAGGTCTAAACCCACAGATCCCAGAGACTCTGAACGCGCTCCAAAGCATGATGGGAAAGAAGCAGCCGGAGGAGGCAGGGCTGTAGGAGTGTGTCCCTGTGAGGACAGATGTCTTACTTGCCTTGTGTTAATGTTGCATGGCAGCAGTAGATGATACTACTGAACAAATTATGAGCGCAGATTAACGATCTTACGGCCCCTAGCTGGGGACAGAGTGAGGGAACAAAAATGAAAGAGCTGTGAGTATCAACGCAGAAAATTAATTATAATATATATAATATGCTAAATATACCAACGCAGCACCACAGACTGCAAGAATTCAAAATAATAAAGTCAGTGAAGAATGATACAAATAGAATAAATGATAAACATCAGGCTACAGGTGCTCTGTGAGGTCAAAAATGTGACAGAATGACAGTTTGAGGATCTGACTGACTGATTTATTGAATTATTAAAAAGTCCTTAAAGCTTTAGATTAAGTGTGGATGCACAAAAAATATATTCAGACTTTTGATATTCTAAAAAAACAAAACAAAACATGAATAAATTTTTTATTTCTACATTTAAATAAGTGACTTCTTTCTATTGGTCCATTTCCGCTCTAGCTTTCTGATTTTCTTCAGTATTCTATAATACATTTCTACAACATCCAGGCAATAAAAAAAATACAATTCAGGCACAGAGAACTATCAAAATGTTAATTCAACAGCCTGCTGTGAAAATATGTCAGACTTTTCTTACCCTTCTTTACTCAGAATGCTTAACATAAGAAAGGTATGAAGCGTTAACTGAAAGAGCCACACAGTTTTCTTTACAATTCATGTTACATTGAATAAATGTATAAAGAAATGATGTAGTAATACGATCTTTGACTTTACAACCCCAAATCCAAAAAAGTGAGGACGCTGTGTAAAATGTAAACAAAAAAGTCTGCAAATCATTGAAAACCTACGTCCATAGCTATTATAATAAGAGTCGATGCAACACCATGTCCATGTGGTGCTGGTATCAAATATAAGATAAGCATATTTAAAAAATTAAAAAATTAAAAAAATTTAAAGAATGAAATAAAATGTTTCTGTTTTAACTTTGGAACATTATTCTTCGCACTATTATTAATTAAAAATTAGATTTAAATTATTTGCAAACCATCAAAATCAGTTTTAACTTTTAACACAGCATCCCAACCTTTTTGGAATTGGAGTGGTATAAACCTAAAAAATGTGTTTTTCTTTTGTAGTTTGAACACTTGTGGAAGCTTACAGTGTGATATATTAAACATTTCTGAAAGGAATAAAATATATTGAGAATTAACAGTTTATTTTCCAAAACTGTGTATTTATGCTTTTATTTTGTAGTTTGGGTCACTTCCTGTTTGAGATAGAAACATATATTTTTTATTTATAATTTGTCCTTCTCTCTTCACCATAATTCTTTTTTATTTATTTCAATGTCATCATAAAGAAATGTGATAAAAAAATTTTGCATGTTAAAAACGTGACACACACCTGAGCAGGTGAGAATAAAACGAGGAAACAGAGATCACCTGTGGAGTGAGTGTTCGGGTAAATACCTGGTCATCGTTCAGGTAGTTTGGCAGACCTCCAATGAACAGCTTGTGAGGAGAGTCAGGGACCACAGTGGAGACCACTCCTACACAAAACAACTGATGTTAACATATTTATAGTTTGACATGACCTCACTCTGCTCGTACAGGTGTCAGAAACTCACCTGGGACGTGGAACGCAGGCTGCTCTGAGATTCCAGGTAAAGGTCTGTAGTCGTGAGGTCGCCTGATCTTCAGAGACTGACCCTGAAAAATGATTCCATCGAACGCCATCGCCTGCGTCGTCTCGTCTACAGAGCGAAACTGAAGACACAAAATGAACCTGCTGCAGAGTGACGCCGTGGAGAGATTATGTGTAATAACAACAATGATAAACTGGGAAATCTTTAACAGCATCTGTAGAATCAGTAATATGAATAATTCTTCAGATTAGTGATGGGAATTCCGGCTCTTTTTAGAGAGCCGGTTCTTTTGGATCGGCTCACTACAAAGAGCCGACTCTTTCGGCTCCCAAGTGGCTCCCAAGATTTTTTCTTGTTTGAATGAATGTATGACCTAAAATAATGTTAAATTATATGTCAAATGAATAACTAATGTAAAAAACACACATTATATCAAATGTGTATCATTTAAAATGCTTTATTTATATACTCAACATGGAGCAGAGTTCCACTGAAATTAAATTATAAGGTACAGAAAACAAGACTAATCTCAATTAGACAAAAAGGTCCAATCTCTGATGTCTGTATATTATTTATAAACTTCGTTAACAGCAGGTTCCCTTCACTGTCTTTGTTCTTCTAACTGCACTGATGGATAAACAGTTCTAATGTCCATGACCTGGATGACTGAGATCCTTCATAGACAGATCTAATGTGCCTTTGCAGGTTTTTTGTGGACCCTGATTGATGACATATTTTAACCTTGCACAGTCAACACTCTGCCTTTAAACTGTCATTTAAATGTGTCTAAAGTTTACTGTGTTTCCTGCAGTCACTAGTTTTTTCACCTTTCCAGTGCGTTCTCTCTCTCTGTCGCGCAAGTTCTCCCTCTCATCTCCCTCCTGTTGGTGTGCTCACTGTGCTGTGTGTGTCTGTAACCCCTCCCCTCCCCGTTCTGCTCAATGTAGACACGTGATTGGTCAAGACGCCACCATGTCTTGACCAATCACGTGAGGCTTTAATAGAAAAAGACGAGAAAAATAAAAAAAACGGCTCCCTGTCAGGAGCCGACTCCCGTTGTTCACTTCAAAGAGCCGGCTCTTAGAGCCGGATCGTTCACGACCGACACATCACTACTTCAGATGCTGTTAGGGAATATATGTTTGTTTTTTTTCAGTTTCAATCTATTTCCTGCTTTGACAAACAAAGCTAATTGGCTGCAGCTTTATATCCAACAGACAAAGGGAGGGAGGTATGGATCTTGTCTCACTATTTGTAAAAACAAGAGATGTAAGATTATTAACTAACTCCTTTAACTCCTTCACATGATATCCTTTTGAAATTGTCAGCATGTCAAAATGAAATTGTGGTCCCAAACCTCGAGGAAAGCAAAGTTTTTGTCCTGGTTGATCTGTACAGCGAGTACAGGGTTACTGGGAGCCTGAGACAGTCCGGCCAGTCTCATCTGAGCGTTGAAGAACTCAGCCATTGACTCCTGAGAGGGAAAAAGAGAGGGAGAGATGTAACTACAGATTCAACATCTGAACAAGAAGTGTAAAAAGAAAAAAGAAAAGAAAAAAACAGCACCTCTGTCACTCCAAAGGGAATATTTCCCACGTACAGACGTCGGGCTTGTCGGGTCATCTGACTGCCGACTATGGGGACTTGTGTGGGCGCTGCAGAGACGCCTGTGGTGGTGGATGAGGCCAGCAGAGCAATGGTTGGAATCTGACCAGCAGCTGAAGAGAGACAGAGAGAGACACAGAGAGAGAGAGAGAGAGAGAGAGAGAGAGAGAGAGAGAGAGAGAGAGAGAGAGAGAGAGAGAGAGAGAGAGAGAGAGAGAGAGAGAGAGAGAGAGAGAGTAGGAACTAACCATCAGATATAGATTCCTCTGAAACCTCTGCTATGTGTTCATCATCAGAAGAAACTGATGTGATTTGATGATTAATCACAGGCGAGCTTCAAAGTCACCTGCCTCCACATGCTGGTACCTTGCATAGCTTTATATTGCATGGGTGTGATGTGTTCAAATCCCGGAGGAGGAACGTCCCAGTATTTACACGTTCTTTTCTTCCTTGTTCTCCTTGGAGAGTGGCTGTGAGACGACAAAAAATATTCACAAAATTATCCGGCACAGGAAGCATATTTTCACATTAAAAGCTCGCTCCGACATGTACCTGTGCTTCTTGTGCTCCCGTGACGACCTGGACGAGCTGCGGCGGTCTCGGCTCTTTCGCTCTCGGCTGCGGCTGCGTTTCTCTCGACTGCGGCTGCCTCTCTCTTTGCTCCAACTGCGGTGTTTGTCTCCTCGAGCAGGAGATGCGCTGCGACTCCTCTTCTTGTGGCGCTCTCTCTCTCTCTCTGCGATCAAAAGGTACCAAATGATTAAGAGACTTCTGGACTGGCAGGTAAATACTGTATATCTGCATGCATCCAATAAATGTTGCTAAAAAAAATTCTGTCAGATTTATGACTTTAATTCTAGAGAACGCTTACATCAATTCTAGAAAGATGTCAAATTAAATGGATCTCCCAAAAATTAATAGAACTAATAAGACAAGCTAACATTATAATTGGCTGTGTTAAATACTTGATCCTGATTGGTCAAAAATCTATAGCCCTATAACAATAGTGATTCATTCTCAACAGTAAAAGCTACCTGATCATACACTTCATATCACATCAGTCCACAGGAGGATTCTTACACATGTTACCACTGCCTGTTGACACTGTGGCAAAAAACATACAACGGTTACCATCAAACTGGTAAACGTTGTGGCAAACATTTTGACTTGGCTTTGAACTGAAATGTTCCCTTCATTGGTAATCTGTTGCACAAGCAGGCTGATATAATTTGTTATCATGGCAGTATTACTTCTATCATTAGCAGTGGTGGACAGTAACAGAGTAAATTTACTTGAGTACTGTACTTAAGTACTTTTTTTGAGTATCTGTACTTTACCTGAGTATTATTTAATTTTTTGGGGGAAACTCATTACTTTTACTCCACTACATTTGATAGACAAATATCATACTTTTTACTCCACTACATTTCTATCAATGCTCTAGTTACTCACTACTTTTGCTTTGCAGTCAGCTCATGGATTGAGTACTTGCTTGTGGCTTATCGAAATCGGGTAGCCATATGTCTGTTGAGCATAGAGCAAATGCAGAGCAAACTTTATTCAGATCAGTCCGTTCATTTAGTCGAGGTGATGATGGCTATGGCCCAGAAGGATGATGATTCTCTACCTGAGCACCACTGACATATTTTAACCCATGTTTGAGGTTTTTTAAATAAAGAATGATTCGTATTGTTGTAAAACTCTGATCTGTTTACAACACAAACTTCATCACAGCCTACAAACATCACCATCTAACCTGAGAAAGCATGTGGAGGTCTGTAGATAACAAACTTGTTTAATTCCAGATGAACATTTTAAACCAATTTGTCTGTGCTTGTAGTTATTTGGTTGCCATTTATATTTCATGGTTCACTTTTTTAATATTAAACAATGTGCACCCATGCATTCTTGACTGCATTCATGCTTTGTGAATATATGTTTTGAGATATTTTAATAAGTACTTTGAATACTTAAGTATTTTTAAAAGCAAGTGTTTCAGTACTTTAACTCAAGTAATAATTTGACTGAACAACTTTCACTTGTATTGATGTAATATATGACATGGAGGATCTATGCTCTGACTTAAGTAATGAAGCTGTGTACTTTGTCCACCATTGATTATTAATGTCAATAGTGTTACATCTGCTGTATAAATCAAACATTTTTTAACTAATAATATCATTTGTGAATCAAAATTGTGGGTCAACTTGTCAGTGTCGTCAATTTGTCTCCTGGTAACACTGGGTAATAAGCAGGATGATATATACTAAGTGGGTGAATTGTGAATTAGACACCGTGAGCAGAACCCCAACACTAAACCAAAATGACTGAAATTAACTCCCACTTTAACATTGAATGGAAATAAGATGAGGTAATTACATTGTTTAGATCATCACACCTCAGAAAAGTCTCATTTCTGTGTTATTACAAAGCTCTGATTCCTCCTGTGTTTTTAGTTTTAGTTTTAGTTTTATGCTGTTTAGTGTTCACTCAATAATATTTTCTTTCAGGACAAAACATGTCAGCTTCAACAGGTTTATAGACCTTTAAAATAATCAATACAAGGAACTTTTTATTTCTGCACAGATCTAAAGCTCTGCTTGCATTAAAGGAAAGATTTTGGATGTGATTTTTTTAAAGACATGATATTTTACCTTCGATTTTTAACCTTTTTGTGTCTATAAATGTTCTTTTGTACATTTGTCGAAACTTTACCACTTTACCCTTTTATGTATCAGTTACTCTGACAGCATTTTCTATTTGATTTTTATACTCAAAAGACTCAGAAAGTTGTGTAAAATAACAGGTGACATGTTCAAATGCCTTGTTTAATACTCTACATTGGTGCAGAGGCTTCTAGAAAATCCTTGATTATTAGATAAACAAAGTGAAACACATTACATAAGAGCACTGACAAAATAGATCTTTTTTTCCTAAATAATTATATAAATTTATTATGTTTACATTTATATTTTTATATGTTTGATATTATTTTTAATGAATTAATAAATAATTTCAAGTTAAACGTAACTTTTGTCTATCTGTTATTTGCTTAGTGTGTGTCCAAATGTCTAATTATAGTGGCTTCATAAATAGAGATAAAAAAAATGATTATCAAACTTTATTATGTCTGCTGAGGGCTCCCTGGCCCACCTTTTTTGGACATGTCCAAGGCTGTATACCTTTTGGTGTGAGATATTCAACTGGTTTTCAGGAATGTATGGCTGTGTGTTCAAACCGGATCCTGAGATAGCATTATTTGGGTATTCTCCATCTTTATATAATCAACGTCTCTCTGTGCAGAGCACTATCATGTATGGTATGGTAATTGCCAAGGAAGTTATATTAAATCTCTGGAAGTCTGACACTGTGCCCCAGTTCAAGACCTGGCTATCTGACCTCACCTGTGTACTGCACATGGAGAAAATCCGGTATGGCATGATGGGCAATCTTACCAAATTTTCAACATCTGGCAGCCTTTTTCTGATTATTTTGCCCGATTGGAATGGATTGGATAGTGATGCCATGTAGCATAATGCTACATGACAAAACTTTATTACCAATCATTCAGTTACATTTCTAGTATTCTTTATAATAATATAAATACCAGGATTTTGTATTTACTTTATTAAAAACATAGATCAGATCTGAAGATGTTATGCCGAATATAGAACTGCATCATGATATTTCATAAAATGTTAAATTAAGTCATTTTACCCTCGTGTTTCTTTTCAGGAGCAGACATTGGGAAAATATTGAAATATTGAGATCTATTAATCTATTATTTTTACATTGATATTCCTATATGTTTGATATTACTTTGAATTAATTAATTAATACATAATTTCAAGTTAAACGTAACTTTTGTCTATTTTTTATTTGCTTAGTGTTTGTCCAAATGTCTAATTATTGTGGCTTCATAAATAGAGTTTAAAAAATTAGGTTGTCAAAAATTATTATCAATCATTCAGTGAGTTATATTTCATCACAATAATTATTCTTTATAATAATATAAATACCAGGATTTTGTATTTACTTTATTAAAAACATAAATCAAATCTGAAGAAGTTATACCGAATATAAAACTGAAGCATGACATTTCATAAAATGTTAAATTAAGTTATTTTACCCTCGTGTTTCTTTGCAGGAGCAGACATGGGGATAGTAATGAAATATTGTGATGGAGTTTGGCAGGACGCTTTCTCAGGAAGGAGACAGACAGGTGAAGTAAGCGTGAGGTGTCACAGGTGACCAGACCTCGTTCATTTCTCACACAGTAATAATAAAAAGCAGCTGTATGAAGGGTTTACAATAATGAGCTCACACCAACATGGAGCTAAATGCTCCACTGCTCACCTGATAACCCCGCTGAGTCACTCAGTGTAAACTTCAATCAGCTCCTTTTATTCATTCATAAATCCTGAGGAGCAAACGTTAGCACTGAAAGCTAACAGAGACCAAACACCAAGCGTTTATACTCACCCTGCCGGTTCTCACTCAGCTGTTTCTCAAACTCCTCAAAATCCGACATTTTCACCGTTTTGGTACAAAAATATATCCTCTCTGTGAGGATCGATCAGCCGGTTAGTCCGCTGTGACAGTGCAGCAAACACCTCAGAGATCTGACCGGTGTCAATGTGGACACAACTAACACACACACCGTCCGGTTTGACCCCTTCAAAATAAAAATACTGACACATACAGCATGCATACCACCTGTTCAAAACCATCGATCAATATGGACAGTGCAGCCCCATCCCCTCCCATTGCATTAAAGACACATTGCACAGGTGATGTAAGTTTGTGCATAAACAGAAGCAATCTGGCACATGGAGCCACAATGTTAAGGTCCCACCCATTCCTCTAACCGAAGCACACATTGAATCTACTGATAAAAATGTCCCTCAGATCTAGGGTTACCAACTTTCTCACTACTAAATAAGGGACAGGTGCACGGTGCCATGGTGGTGTGAGCATGATGTGTGAAATTAGCGTATATTCTGATTCTGATTCGACTGGAAATGCAGAAAGTGTGTATAATCCCTTTAATCCTTACTGTATCATTATGTAACCTCATATGAATAAACCTCAAAGAAACAACAATTTGGCTCTTTACATAAAAAAACAGGCAAAATAAGAATTAAATGCAAAAGGGGAGTATGACTCACCAAATCAACTTTTTCCATGGATACTTTTTGCTGCTCTTGACTGACTCAAGCAGTCCTTTGTCTCAAAGAACATGTTTGAGTTAAAAATAATAGTCAGATTAATAACAAACTACAACTACATTAAAAGTACTTCATTAAATCTGATGATGATGACAAAGTGGTAAGGAAATATAAAAGAAGAAGAAGAAGTAGAAAAGGGAGTACAGAAAATAAAGGAATAAGAAGGATGAAGAAAAGGAAACAAGGAGGTAGAGGAAAGAGAAAAGTTAGATAGTGAAGGAAAGGAAGAAGTCAAAGGGGACAAGGGATGAAAGGATGAAGAAAAAGGATGTAAAGGAATAAGACAAAGGAGACAAGAGAGGAAAGGATGGAGAAAACGGAAACAAGAAAAGGAGATGATGAAGGAAAGGAAGAAGAAAAAGAAGATTAGGAAAAAAGAAAGAAAGAAAGAAAAAAGAGAAAGAAAGAAGAAAAAGAAGACGAGGAAAGAAAGGAAGAGGAAAAGGGAAACAAGGAAGGAAGGGAGGAAGAAAAAGGAAACAAGGAAGGTGAGGAAGAAGAAAAAGGAAATAAGGAAGGAAAGAATGAAGAAAAATGATGTTAAAGAGGAAGACATGAGACAAGGGAGAAAAGGATGGAGAAAATGAAAACAAAAAAGGAGGTGATGAAGTAAAGGAAACAAGGAAGTTTAGGAAGAAGAAAAATGAAATAAGTAAGGAAAGAAAGACGATAAAGGAAACAAGGAAGCTAAGGAAGAAGAAAGAGGAAACAAAGAAGGTAACAAGGAATAGGAGAGGAGAGAATGAGACGGGAAAGAAGTTGAATTGTTTTATCTAAAAAATGACAACACATGACTTGCTGTTTTTCATTGATTTGATTGTATATAATTCATTTTACAGTTCTACGGGGTTGAAGTAAGACCCCCCTTCACTCTTGACATGCAGACATGTGAACAACATACATGGAGAGTCTCAGGGTCAGCTGTGCTGCTAAAAACAGAGCTCAGCTCACATTCAGTGTCTCTGCAGCGGGAGGGATCTGTCAGCTTGGAGGAGCGGTGAGAACTAGCTGCTGAGACTGCAGAACTTCAGAGGACAGAACCAGGACACTACAACACCAAGCAACACCTGGTACACCTGACATACCTTACACACAGTAAGTGTTTCTGCTGTTTAATTTCCTGAAACATTGAGGTGAGTTAGAAAAGATCAGCTGTCAGAAAGAGGTGAAAATGTCATTCAGCTTTAAAGTGACGCTTTGTTTTTCAATTTTCCAGTAAACAGCTGCAGCTCTAAACATGACGCTTTTCCTTCCCTCTTCAGTCTTGTATTGAGTTTACATCAGTCTTGTGGTTGAATTCTCTGGCTAGTTTTCACTGTGACTCTCTGTGACAGACACTGAACCTATTTACGGAACAGTTTATATTTAGAAGTTATTCCTGAACAGCCGGAGCTGCTGTGCCAAACTTTAAACCTTCACACAGCCTGTGAAACAAAATACAAAGAGAGTCGTCTTTATGATGAGAAGATAGACTGCATTATGGGGGATGTGTAATAAAAAACAGTGTATCCAGGTTTACAATAAAAGCCTATCTGCTGGTTGAACATCAGACTGCAGGTAGTATTGTTGTTGTGTTGCTTGTTTTGTGTCTTTGTTGTCACAGTGTTTTTCTATTTAAAACCGTTTTGACTCTCTTTGCTCATTGTATGTCTACTTGTAGTTTATGCTCACTTCTGATGTGGCTGTTTTGTGTCTCTTTCAGGTTGTTTTGTGTCTCCTGTCAGTCTTTTTGTCCTTTTGTTGTCGTCTTTTATCAGAAATGTTCATGTCTTTGTGGTAATTTAAATAACTCTCAATTAATAGATGATATCAGGGACCTAGGTTATTTGACATCTGATCTCTGTTTTCAATAATCCTGAATAAAGCACTGCTACTGTTACTATTAAAAAAAAATAAACTTTATTACATGAGGTGATGATTTTCACAAGTTTAATGTTTTTCTCTTATTTGGACACATTACTGATGTGGTTTTACCCTCTTACTTAACCTATAATGTAAGGTTGTGGTTAAATGTCTTGTCTGTTTTTATTTCAGAGATTAGTTTGATTAAAATGGTTGTAGAGGGTGAGATGGAGTCCAATATTACGGAGCCGGAGAGCTTCTGGGTATGAAAAAAATATAATTGAGACATCTCATCCCATCTCATCTGCATCCCCAGAAGATTAATATTCATCTGTAAAGTATGTTTTACTATTGAAACATGCTTCAATGAGTAAAACACGTTAGCTAACATGACCTCCATGATGACGACTTCAACACTGCTAACTGTGTCTTTAATGTAGAGTTCTATATTTTGAGCCAAAAACGTTCCTTTGTTTTCATTTGTGTTTTATTAACAGTGTTCATATTCAAGGATTGATGCCATTCTTCTATCTTTAAATCTTTAATGTGGCATATATCTTGTTCATTAATCATAGAAAAACACAAGAGTGAATAATGCTGAGGTCAGACTACACAGTCCTTTCATGTATTATGATGGGCACTGTGTCAGATTAGGCGATTGCAGAGCCATACATTTGTGCCGTGACCTGATCAAAAGATATAACAGACTACACAGTGGTGCCCAGAAAAACATCACCACCAATGCGATGACGTGGAATGAAGAGGGAATGGGCTAGACAACACCTGGAGAGAGCACTGTATCAGACTATGGGTTGCCAAGGGGTGGACAATTTCCAGAAAGTTTCCATTAAATTTCCATGGGAAGTTAAGCTGGGGAATTTTGGAAATATTCCAAATTGGAAACTTTCCATGGGAATTTATGGGAATTACCTGGGAATGAGGGTAATTTAATGGAAAGGTATCATATCCAAGCATTAATATTTGTTTTTTATAAGCAGACATCCATCCAAAATAATACAATTAAAACAGATTTATTTGTAAGTAGAACTTTATCAAGTGTTAAATATTTTATTGAACAATCAATTCTTTCATTGAAGGACAAAAACATGAATGTTGAGTTAAATATTACTCATCCCCCTGACCGAACTCATTTAAAAATTTACAAAAATGCCATTCAAAATGTTAAATGAAAAGAGGCCCTCTTCCTCCAAAAAAGTCCCATTCAACATGCAAATAAAAAAGCATCTTCCCTCAAGCTTCTCAAGCCTAGCCTCTGCAGGATTCTAGAAATCATCTGTGCATGTGATGGAGGAATGCACAGTGCATGTAGGGGGCGTGGTCTCAATAGCCCTGCAGTGAGCAGTGGGCTATGTGCATGTGATTGACCAATAGCATAGATATTCAACTGCTTGCATGAAATCTGGTTGTTTTAGTCAGGTTTATGCTAAAATATATTTTCCTCAACTATATTTAAGTTCCCTATCAAGAGCCAACCTTCGACTTAATAAGTTCCTGGTTTATTCCCGTTAATTCCCATGAAAAGTTTCCTATTTGGAAAATTCCCTTTATTTTTCAACCCTGATGTATTTAACAGCATTATTTCAGCTAGTTGTACCAAATGAACTGCCAACTGAGTGTTTATACTGCATTCGTCTATCTGTGCGGAGTGCTCAGTCAGTTCTGTGAGGTAATCATCACGGTGCAGGGTCAGGTGTGTGTGCCTGATTACTCCTGATTGGGAGCAGGTGTGGGGAGCTCATATGTACTCCTGGACTCCAGTTCCCGCTGCTGACTCATTAGCTCTCCCTAATGTTCTCTGCGTTGTTTGGTTGCCTAAGCATAAAAAAATATCTCCTGCTTTTTTACCCTTCTCCTTTGTTCTTATAAGAAGATTGTCCTCTGGACATTGGACAGCTCTTTCCAGATATTTTTGTTTCCTTTCAGTTGCTCTGCATCAGTGGTTTAGATTCCTCCTATATCTTTGTAAAGCTTTGTTTAATTTAAAGGAACCTATTTGTGTTGGTCTTATTTATTTATAGCACATAGTCTGACCTCAGCATAAGCTAGCTGTTTTAGGGAGGATTGTTAGCCGTACTGTTTCTCTGCTGGGAGTAACTTCCAGAAGTTTCTAGTCAGAGAAAAAACACAAAATCCTTGTTTTATATCAAACAACTCAATCCCACAAAGCATTAATAACCTGGGTGATAACAACCAGGCTGCTGGTGGTTGATTTTGTAACAGTAAGAGCTAAGTTGGCTGGACTCTTCCACTTTAAGTCTTTGTGGTAAGCTAAGATAGTCCGTACAACATACTTAAGTTAAAGCTCCTGTGAGGAACATTCTGTTTGTGTTGAATTAAGCGCCCCCTGTGTACAAAACAATACCTTATAACTCTTCACTTGTTTTGTCCTGTACATGTGTAAGTAGTGTTTTTGGACAAAAAACAAAATCTTCTCAGGCTGCCTTTAACTGTCAAACATATCACACACTGCAAGATTTAAAATAGCTAAAAACTAAAAACTCCTCACAGGAGATTTAATGTTTCCCAGAACACAGAACTCTTCCTTTAATATTTTGTACAGGCTGTGTGTATTTAACTAAAAATCAAAACTCTTCCAGGACCTCCTTAAGGAGATGGATCCGGTGTGGACCACCACGGTTCTGCTGGTTCCGTGTGTCGTTGTGTTGACAGCTGGATTTTTTTACCTGTACGGAGTGGTGATAGGTCTGCTGTCCAAAACATCTGTACGCAACAAGGTGGTTGTTATCTCTGATTCTTTATCTGGGCTTGGAAAAGGTAATGCAAACCATATCATTAAAAAAACAAAACGTCTGCATTGTGCTTGGATTTATGAATTCTAAAACAAACGTTTGTCGTCTCTTGCAGAGTGTGCAGGTGTGTTTCACAGAGGAGGGGCCAGGCTGATCCTCTGTGGGAAAAGCTGGGAGAAACTTGAAGAACTTGCTGATGACTTGGCGAATGCCTCAGACCCAACTTTGGTAGGTGTGCAAGAGGAGATGACAGATTCCTTAGTGTGATACCTGATGGATGTCACAATTTCTGACATTATTAGAATTTAGATGCTGCAGTGTTAGAGCAGCACTAATCCAATGTGTTTAAATTAAAGTACCTCAAACAGTTGTTCCTCCTCAGACATTTCCTCCTAAACTGGTTCTGTTGGATTTTGGGGACTTGGACAGCCTGCATGAGGCCATCGAGGAGATCCTTGAGTGTTATGGCTGCCTTGACGTTCTCATCCTCAACAGCAGCATGAAGCTGAAAGCCCCCGCTCAGACTGTGTCTCTGGTGACCGACAAACTGCTGATGGACAACAACTACTTTGGACCGGCCACGCTTGCCAAAGGTAGACCAGAAACATCAGAACCCCACAATAGTGTGAAGGGAAGGTGCTGCCATTTAATCTGTCGCTGTGTACGCAGTGTGTTCACCAAGTTTTTGTTTCAGGTGTGTTGCCGTCTATGATCTCCAGGAGAACAGGTCACTTGTTTCTGGTCAACAGCATCCAGGGGAAACTAGCCATACCTTTTCGAACTACATGTGAGTTTAGAGTTTTGGTAACACTGATATTCTTTATAAACACTGACAATGTGTTATAGGCCTAACCTGTACAATACAGCATATACCCACAAGGGCTATCTTCTTGTAATGTCAAATGCAAGGTGGTAAGTCACAGCTGTCTTTCAGATCTTAAATTTCTATCAACCTCAATAATCAGACAAATTGTGGTACATAACATATTTGAAAACTTATCAACAGCAGATCATAGCCTACATTTGCATTCAGCCACTTCCTAGTTAACAATTTCCTTTGAAAATCTGAATATGGTTGGTAGGTGAAGCATTTGAACAAGCAAAAATTATTATATTGCAACTGACTACTTCAGTAGCACATTCATATTCGCCTGAGGATGAATTACAGTGAGTTTGATGGTCCTCTGACATTTCTACTAGCATAGGCCAGAGGCTGATGTTTGAAGTGGTCGATGGATTGCCATGAAATCTGGGACAGAAAATCATGTTCCCCAGTGGATGAACCCTAAACATCGCTTTTAGAATCAAGAGAACAAACAGGTCCGAGTAGCTTTATATGTCAAAATCTATCAGATGGATTTGTGCACAGTTTAGTTGAAACATTCATGACCTTCAGGGGCCTGCAACTATCGGGCCAACTGCCATGACATTTTATACAGAAAGTCAAGTCCCCCATAAGGTGAACCGCACTAGCTCTGGTTGCTCTCTGCGTTTGTATCTTGTACAGCCACAAAATCTTTGTTATTTTTGTATTTTTGCAGACGCAGCCTCCAAACATGCAGTTCAGGCATTCTTTGACTGTCTGAGAGCCGAGGTGGAAGAGTACGGCATCTCCGTGAGCACCATCAACCACACCTTCATCAGTCGCTCATCCTCTGAAAACACCGAACCTACCCCCTCCAGATCTATCTGCTCCTGTGAGTCAAATCAAAGAAAAGCAACAACATCATGATTTATTTTACTGTAAAATAACATTTAGTACAAAAACTGAAAGACTGGCATGTTTTTTCTTGCTCCCCGGGGGATGATTCTCAGTGATTTGATAATCAGGACTTTAGTCTCCCAAAACCAACACTTTGGTCCATCACAAATAAGCAGATTTGGTTTCTGTTTTGTCGATAGTAGTGTGATTATTTATGATAGTTTATCTCAGAGGATGAACCATTGGTGAAAAGAGAGGTATGGGGAGCCCCAATGTTTGAGTTAGCTCTGATTATCTTTGGTTAAAAGTCATGTTAGATATTTGATATAGTATTTCAAATTGCCCCTATGCATACAAAAAATGACAACCAGTTAGCTTAATAAAGATTGGTTAGCTTTGAGAGTTAGAGCATATTTTGTAAGGATGAAAATTAGTACATTTAATGGGTGAAATATTTTATCCTCCTCTCCATCTGCAGTGTTGCACACATTAGATATTAAATGACTATTTCCAGGATTGATGGTAGTTGGAGCGTTTTTTTTATACACGTACTGTACACAAATATATATATTTTTTAAAATCTGTAATTTACCAGATGCTTTCTCTCCTCTCTCTCTGCAGTTCTGTTCTCTCAGAAACCTCTTGGTGTTTCTCCAGAGGAAGCAGTGGCAGAAATCGTGAAGACTTTGAGTAACAAGAAAAAGGAGGTGCTGATTGCTCCCTCCCTCCCAAAGGTGGCACTCTACGCCAGGTCCTTCTTCCCCAACGTCTTCTTCGCTGTGATGGCTGCAGGCGTGAACCACGCTGCTGCCTCCGAGAACATGTAGAGCTGCAGGCATGTGATGTGTTTGCATGATATGACGGGGTCAGGCTGATACGTGTTGGAAGAAATACTCCTGCAAGTCTGAGATCGTAGGCAGGTTAAAACAACATGAGCTATCTTTAGTTTTTTTCATATTTTAACATAAATGTTTTGTGCTTCATATAACTTAACTTTAATGAAAGATATTAATTAAAAACATTTACACACTGCTTTTCACCTTTTATTTTGCTGTAAAAAACCTCTTCATCAAAATATTTTCTCCATAATTTACAGTTTAACATTCATAAAATGTTCATCCAATTGATGAATAAACATAGAAATAAAGAAAATGTTGAATTTGTTTTTGAAAATGTGCACTTGATAACATTGGAACTTTAATGACAGGATATAAGTGTAGAGATTTTTTTTATTCTTATCTTTTCTCTCATCACATTATCAAGTATTTTTACAATTTCATTATTTACAGCATTACACAGCATTACTGTACACCGCGGACTTCAAATACAACTCTGAGCTCTGCCACATCCAGAAATATGATATCAGATGATCAGATGATACTGCTGTTGTGGAGTGTATCCGGAATGGTTAGGAATCTGAATACAGGGATCTGATAAAAGCCTTCAGTGACTGGAGTCACAAAAACTGCCTCCTACTGAACTCCTCAAAGACAAAGGAAATGATACAGATTTCCGAAGATCCAGGCTCTGCCATCAGCTAGTTAACATTCGAGGGGTGGACATCGAGGTAGTGCCAATCTAAAAATATCTAGGTGTACACCTGGACAACAAGTTTGACTGGTCCCTTAAGAGAGCCGCCTCTTTTTCTTGAGGAGGCTCAGATCCCTAGACATCTGCAGTGAGACGCTGCAGATGTTTTATCAGTCTGTGGTGGTAGGTGTGTTATTCTATGCTGCAGTCTGCTGGGGAAGCAGTATAAAACACAAGGATGCGAGGCAACTCGACAAACTAGTGAAAAGAGCTGGCACTGTGATTGGAACCAGGTTGGACTCACTGGGGGCTGTGGTGGAGAGATGCACACAGAAGAAGCTAGAGGCCATTCTAAATTACACAGATCATCAACTTCACAACTTCTTTGTGGACCAGAGAAACAGCAGCAGTGGACGGCTCATCTCTCTGCACTGCAGGACTGAGAGATACAGAAAATCCTTCATCCCTGCAGCCATTAGGCTTCATAACTCACTTGCCGAGATGAGCTGACAGACACCTGAATTACTTGTTTTATGTGATTTTTATAATTTGTATCTGCCAGAATTTCCCCATTTGGAGATGAATAAAGTACATTCTATTACATTCTATTAAATACATTTCATAAAAGTTTAGTTTTTTTCTAACACTTGATCACAACCTAACAGAAAGTCTTAGAATTCCAAAGAATCTCCTGGATTTGGCACCAATGATTTTTCCCCATGAAGTTTCACCAATACAGCATGTCTTTGGGGTTATTTCACATTTCTGACATGAACTCTGCCAGTCTGGTAAATCATCATCGTTGTAAAGTTAATTATTGACCTGTGTAGATGTGGCACCCCCCAGCGGCCCCTCTGTACAAACACCATGCTGAACTGACAAGTGTTCCGTCTCTTTTCCTGTAAAAATGACCTCTAAAATATGTTCCAGACTCTCTCCTTTAGCTTTTAAATTGAAGTGCTGTCCCTCCTTCAGCTCGGTTTCCTCCAGTCACAGTGTAACGGTGGAACATGATCGAACCAACCGGCGCTTCACCGTCTCTCCGGGCAGCAGCGGGACCGGTGAGCACACAAGGCCGGAGCCGACGAGCCGGTGCGGGGGGGAAATCTATAAGTTAGCCCGGCGGCCAGGCGCGGCCTTCTGCTGCAATATACATATGTTTTTGAGTTAATTTACTATTTTAATGAAAAAATACTCCTGTTTAATTGATTGTTCTCCAATTTTGACCGCTTGGACCTGTGTGATTAAGAGATAACGATCAACAAAACCCCATTTGAATATCGATTAATCGTATTTTACCCCTCATGAGAGCAAACGTTTCATAAACAATGTAATAAACTAACTTGAAAAGGTTTGTTTTTAACATTGTAACAATTCGGCATACATAATTATCGGTAAAATGGAACATTGAACACATGTATGGTTTGCTTGTGACAGCAGTACAGCAGAAAGGAGGTGAACTAAATTAGGTCATTTTATAAAGGAAGCCTGGTGTTATTTTGAACATCTGTCAAACTGTCTCACTAGGTTTTATTGGGACCAATCATTTCAGTTCAGGGGCCACATACAGCCCAAGATGATTTGAGGAGGGCCAGACCAGTAAAAACATAACATAATAACCTATAGATAACAGCAAATCAAAATCTTTCCCCTTGTTTTAGTGCAAAAAAGTACATTATGAAAATGCTCACATTTAATGAAGTATCTTTCTACAAAAACAGCTGTTGTATTTTTTGCCATGATGAGTCTCATAGTGGGCTGAACATTTTACTCTTTAAGCCCTGAAACCTGCTGTGAACACACCAAACACAGGTTACCCATTCACCTGACACACCAAGTGTTATGTTTACACAAAAGAACAGATAGATTGTGACAATGAAGAAGGTAAAGTTGATTGTTTTGGACCCCTCAGCTCCAGCTTGAACAGTTTGCTTGCTGGACAGTGTTGTATGCATGGGTGTAGTGGTAGTGTAAGTAGTTAGTGGACCATCTTATAGTGCTCTAAAAAATCTTTATGAATCTCAACCTGATTATGCAAACAGCAAGCGCCGTTCAGGTGTGCTCCGTCAGCACTATGATTTTATGTGACACCCAGAGGACAAATTTGAAACAGTGGTTACTTTAATTGAAAAAAGAGTTAGTGTCTCCTCTGTAATGTTTTCACTTTGCAAAGTCGTTCCGTGGGCTGGATTGGAAGCTATGTTGGGGCAGTTTTGGCCCGCGGGCCGCATGTTAGACAGTCCTGCCTTAAATTAAACAAAATCAGTGCTGTCTGCGCCCTTATTAGGAAACCAGAGGTAATTCAAAAAAAAATCTCAGATGATTGTAAGTAAATATTTGACTCAATCAAATGTAGGTATAGGGGGTTGTCATGTTTTTCTTTGGACTAAGTCCTTTCAAGCTCATAATAGAGTCCCCTGTGTCCTCTGTTCTCAGGGACCCCAGAGGACCAAGCCATACTGAAATACAGGTACACCGGTGACCGGGAAGTAGATCTGATGTCAACATACGTACCTGAGATATTCAGGGGCCAAGGTGTTGCTGCTCGGCTGTCACAGGTGAGACTTCAAAGACTACACTAGAGTAGCAGATGTACTATAAATCCATATTTTATTATGGTTATCTGACATTTTTTACAGGCTGCTCTGGACTTTGTGGTTGAAGAAAACATGAAGGCTCATGTCTCATGTTGGTACATAAAGAAATACATCGAGGAGAACCCGGAACATCTTTATAAAGAGCGCATCATCTCCTGACCGGTGTGTGTGACCAGTTCAAACTGGCTCTCTACCTCAGAAGAACCAAAGCCTCGTGAAGCTCACTGCACAGAAACAGAACTGAATCAGATGCATCTCAACTCTGTGCAGCATAATGAGTAAAATTATGATTTCATTTGACATGTGTCAAATTTTCCATAATAATAAAAAACTTAATAAATGTGCCAAAGTTCAGTACAAAAAAGATTATTATCCGACTATGTGAAATACTTGATTGTGATTGGTCAAAACTCCATAGTAATGCTAATTAACTCTTATCAGTAAAAGTGACACCAAGGAAACCTGATAACACATGTCATATCAAATCAGCCGGCAGAAAGGAATCCAGCACTTTTCACTGCTACCTGTTGACACTGGCAATACCGTTGGCATTCTGTATTTTATGTCCTGCAATCCAGGTGACTACAGCAGAGCTGGTGAGTGCATAGCTAGGTTGCACCTCGCTACAAATTTAAGCAATAAGCGGTACTGATAGTCACAACGGTGTTAAGACTTTTGATATTTGCCTCATTTATGTTGAAATTGGTCAGAAATGCAAAGCTCTAGGGAGAAAGAGAGCTGCATGAAGACAGAAATGCCAACATAAATAATCCCATAGAAGTCCCATTCACCTTGTCTAACACTAACTTCAGTGGAAATGCTCAAATTTATGTGAATTATAACATATAAGCAGGCTAACGTTTAAACTTGAACTGAAATATTCAGTAGTGACGGCGAGATGAAGCTTCTTGAAGCATTGAGGCTTTCCATCCAATTGGTTCACTCATGGGCCGAAGCTTCATGGTGCTCCATTTGCTCTACTGTGCCATCAAGTGGACAATACATGTAAAATAAGCACAGTGATTAAATGACACCATCCCTTTGGTGTGTGAAGCTTTGAATTGAATAAATGAATGATGTTTGTGATGCCAATACATAAATAATTAATTTCTAAATAAGGTGTCTGAATCGCGCACCAAACCCGCGAACCGGTTCCTGAATCAGTCACGTGGTACAGGGGGCTAGCAAGGCTTCGAACGTCACCACACGTCATCAACACAAGCCTCGATACGCACTTCACAGAAATCTTCCTGGATTACTCGGCACACGATTCGAAGCCTGGACAGGGAGAACACATCACTAATATTCAGTTCAATGTTAATTTGCTTGCAAGGAGGCTGATAAGCCTGGGTTTGGAAGTGTTACTTACCTTGGAAATGAAGGGACTGTTTTCTAGCTGAATTGAAATCAATAAAATAATCTATGAATCAATATTTGGTGTCGCCTTATTGATGTCTTTAGTTGGTAGCAAGTGGCAACCTCTGGTCTAAAAATATGAGTCAATGCTGAAGTGTTAAAAGCTGCAGTTCATCGAGGATCCGCTTGAGGCTGGCTCCGGAAGTACCGGAAGTCACATACACATGAATAGGAAAAAGACAATCTTTACAGCAGAAATAAACATGTTTACAGCCTGGTACAAAATAGCGTGCACAACCACCTGTCCACTATACGTTATCCCTTACTGATTAAATGTAATACTTTACTGGTAGGTAAATATGAGTAAAGGTTATCAGTTTTTGTCAACCTGAAGCCAATAAATGATGAATGGTTTCGTATTTATAGCCGTTTTTTTTAAGAATTCTTATTTAATAATGAATCTGTTTTTGATATAGGTACAGTATTCAGTGAGAGTATTAAGTCAAATGTTTTATTAACTCAGTGTTGGGATAATTAAAGTTTTGAATATGAAGGCCTAATGGATAATCATTACGTCAGCCCATATTTTACACCAATAAACCAATTTTGTAATAAAACCATCTTCAATCCTAAATTCATGAATAAATACAAAAAAGGACAAATCAGAGAGCAGCTGTTTTAAATGGAGTGAGGAGACTTAAAACATTTTCTGATATAAAATCAGACAAAGATTTATTTCATTAACTATGAACGACAGATTGAAAGCATTAAAATAATGAATCCACATGTTAAAAAGATCCCAAACAGCTGTTAGATTTCATAAACATTAACCCTTATATCACACTGTGCACCGTTAGACTGTAAAATAATCTGTTGTCTATGTTTCTGAACATACATGTGTTTATGTTCACGTTCTGAAAATCTGCCAGCAGAGACGCTGATCTGCTTCTGAACCGACACAGAAACAGCTCGGATAAATCTGCCCATCTGTTCCTGAGAGACATGATTATAGAGCACACACACACACACACACACACACACACACACACATACTCATACATACACACACCCACGCACACACAGAGGAATGTGCTTTTTGTTACAGTAATCTCTCCACATGTGATGTTAAGGTGAACATGAAGAAGAGCAGTGAGACCCTTCAACCAAATGCAACCCCCACGGACTACAAAAACTGACCAATCCCATCACAGCTGCATCACATGAAGGATCATTTTATGTGTCTGTGGTTTCCTCTTGTCTCTGTGTTCTTAGTTTGTGCGTCTCTGCAGTCGTTTTTTTGGCTCTCTGTCGTAGTTTGGTATGCCTGTGATCATGTGACTAACGGCAGGTTCGTTCTTTTTTCTCTCTCCATGATGTTGCTTAGATTTTCTCTCTGAGGCAATTTCTTCAGATTTTCCTCCTCTTGTCCCGCAGATTCTTGATCTCAGTTGAGAGAGGATGAGACAAGTCATATTTCAAATAAACTTTTATTAAAAAATACCTCCTGAATAAAAGCAGTCATAGAGGGCGTGATCAGCAGATTATTGTTTATATTTCTCTCTCTTTCTTTCTCTCCTCCCTCAGATAAAATCTCACAGCCAGATTAAATGTCTCCTGTAGTGTCACACCGAGTCACATTATTCCACGAAAAACACTCAAGACCCAGCTGCACTGACACACATCTGCTCCATGATCCTCCAAACAAACACGCTTAGTCCTGTTAGAGAAAAATACAGCCACAGAGTGCATCCTGATCCAGAATCTGAACCTGATCCAGAAGTACAGAGAGTCCACGTTCAGCAGTAAGCCTCCCCCTGTGTCTCTGCTCCGTCCTCCAGCTCCACCTCGTATGTAGTTCCCGTGGATGGTTTGATTCCGTTGGCAGGGGGGTCGGGCGGAGCCTCTGGGTCTGTGGGGTCAGAGGTCAGGTACATGTCCCACACCTGGTCGGGCAGGTCGAGCTCCATCATTTTCTGTTTGATCATCAGATTCTTCTCGATGTTTCTCCGCTTGTATTTGAACTCCATGATGGTCTTTGTGTACCTGTTGAGCGCCGTCACTGCAGAGCCCATACAGGTACCAAAAGAGCCCCATGCCAACCTGAGGACAGGAACGGAGTTAGAGTCACACGGAAGCAAGTGTTAGAACAATCAGTCAGGAATGGTTGAAATATTTTAACCTAAAAAAATAAACTTAACCCTCCTGTTATATTCGTTTCTCTGGAACAGCAATAATGTTCCTGGGTCAATTTGACCCGGGGCATATTCAATTATCCAAAAGTGTAAGAACCCCAAAAAATCCCAATGCACATTTTTTTAAATCTAATTTTAAACTCCATTACAAACCATTTACATCAAGATGTAGACCATTGGTGTTCTTTAATTCTCACAGATCCTGGATGAGGATAACTTACTTGTTTTTCATTAAAATTAATGTTAAAACTTTTTTTAATATACATTGGAAAGCCCTAAATATAAATACAATAGTTTTACATGACATAGATTATTATAATTTTTTTTATATATTTTGAATTATTCTTATTTTTTTTATGAAGTGATGTTGATAAATTAACATGACACCTCTTCTGTCACATGTTGCCTAGATTTTTATGCTGCATTTAGCTGGTTTGGAAGGCATACATTGCCTAAAATAGACTTTGAAAAGGGTCAATTTGACCCGCAACATAACAGGAGGGTTAAATGATCCTGTGGCAGGACAGTATAAAGACAGGATCAGACAGTTTTTGGACTTTGTGAAACCAATGTTTACTGGAAAACATGGAATGAGACAACTACTTGAGAGAGCAGTCTGTATATCTCAGGCTGGGACCAAAACCACATTACTACTAACAAACTACCATTGAAATACTCAAACAGAGCAGACTGACTGCTAAATTGATGGTTAGTTTGCCGTTTCCAGCAGTGTGCTTCCATCTCTCACCAATTGTGAGATGTGGAGCCATAACACTGCCTGGATGGGCATTGACATATTGTGCAGGTGAAGCCAAAGCCTGTGCATAGGTGATCTGGCAGATGGAGCAGTGGTACTGATGTCACACCACAACCAAATAACTCATTCAGCTTGTTTAGTTTGAAGAGCCGCAGTGCATTTTGGGGCAGTTGATTATGACTAGTGAGCTTCTGTGTCATATTTAAAAATTCTATCCAATCTAGTACCATTCAGGCTTTTCTCATACACAAAAAATGGCATATTATAAATTCAGAATGTACTACATACCCAGTGTGATGCTCTACTTGGTATGAAGATTATGACAGTGTGCAGTTTGGGACACAGCTTCCGGTACATTCTCAGTGGAATTATAACCAATTTGCACAGCGTAGAAATCATGAAAGGGCTCATTATGTCAAATTAATTTATTTCCTGTCTTTAATTTGTGTCTTGTTGCTCAACCATATTTTTGGCCTAAAAACAAAGCTGAGTCCTGACATCCTTACACGTTTATGTATGGATTTAAAATCATTCCAGTTTGAGTTGTACTTTAAGCAGCCTGTTATGATCTGAGTGGGAGGGAATAAAAGTTGCTCACACATAAGACCAGCTGTAGTCCCAGGTCTTTGGTCTCCAGTCCTCTGGTCCCATCGCTACAGCCAGCTGGAAGATGGTGGTGAACATCATGTGGGCCACCATCCCACAAAGACCTGAGGACACCAAATCAGGTGTAAAACCTCATTAAATGCACCTTTACATAAAACATTACATCACTTTTATTCACAATAAATATACTTCGTGTTCCACATTTTACATATGACAGACTCTGATCAGTGAGAGCTGTCCATGGTGCTGATTCTCTTTTTTGTCTCCATGTACAACCCAAAAATTCCTAAAAGATGAACTGTTTCCAACAAAGTGATATATTGTTCCCTCACAGTAAAATGAAATAATCCAGACAAGTTATCCTCCCGCCTGTCAGCACATGAACACACCTGTTGTTTATTCTGACTTTAATCTGAAACCCTTCTCATCAGGTGAACACAATCTCATCATCACAGCTGACATTTAGAGATGTGTTAGTGTCCTTTGATTGATATAAGTCTAATATCAACTCATTTTGACTCTCTGGTTTTGGACTCTTTATTGATAAATTCTCCTTCATGCTAATGTGATTGTCTCTCAGTTTGACATCGAGACATTAATGTACACCCTGTTAAATATTCAAATTATAAATGTACTGGTGTTTATCTTTAAATCAACATTCTCGCTGATCTGATGTCTTAAAATACCAAATTTTTAAAGATATTTCAGAGAACAGAGTCCGTGGCATGCTTTCATTTTAACGTTATTTTGTATTTCATGTTTTAATTTCATCCTTTACTCTCATCTTTAACTAAGGTATCTTTAACTCATCTTTTAAATCTTCAGCCTTTTTTTCTACATTTGTCTTTAACTGTAACTTTAATTTCATCCTTGCCTTCTAATTCTACCTTTATATTTTGTATTTCCTTGCATCAGGCCTGTGATGGTTGTATTTGAGGTGCACTCTGTTTTCTCTCTCATGCAGCAGTCTCTCTCTCCACAGCTGCTTTTCTCGGGATTAACACATAACAACAGGGTGGGGGGAGTGAAGGGTGGGGTGGGGTGTGGTGGGGGGAGTATTCAGGAGGGAGCTCCTCTGGGCAGGTCTTGGCTCAGTCCAAACTGCTGCATGAGCTCCAATCCGATTATTTCAGAAAGCAGTAAATCCCCTTATGAATGCAGCATGGTCAGTGAACGCAGCATGGTCAGTGAATGCAGCATAGTGAGCTGCTGTGTGTTAGCCTGACCTGCTTCCACCTCTTCCTCGAGGTTTCACCTCAAACATAACTAGCTTAAGCGTCATGCCACTTGTTATAAGGACACAGCGGAGTGGCACGCTTTGGGAATCAGTGCTTTAATTAATGTGTTCATGAAGATGAGAGAGTGATTAAGTTCACTGAAAAGTAACACCATATTTTCACAGCAGATGCTGAGGTTTGAGTCACTTGTAAAAAGCACAGAACTAATTTTAACTTAAAATGCCACAGTTTTTACACATTAAAAATTTAAGTTATGCAAAAACCATGGCAGCACTCAATTGTTATTCGTTTATCTCCTCTCTGTCATTCAGCTCATCACCATCAAACCAGCAAGACATCTGCTGTAGCAGGCAGTTCTCCTGTTTCTGTGAGGTCAGGATGAACTGGTTAGGCTAACACAGGCAGTTAACAAAGTTAAAATAGTCAGCTAAAAGAGAAGTTGACTTGGCTAACACTGGTAGCTGGCACAGGTAGCTTTTTCTGGCGACAGTGCTGACACAGGTAGTTATGACAGAAAGCTAACTGTAAGTAAAAGGTAAAAAAGTCAGAACACTCACAAACTTTTAATCTGGGCCAAGTAGTGTTCAGACTAGCAACGCATACATTTCAGCACCCTCCTTCCTTAGCGTTAAGAAAGACTTTGTGCTGGAACCCCAGATTTAAAGTCGGGAAATTACATTTTTTGTGCTGATTTCTTTACCTTTTAGATAGCCTCTGTTTAGTCTTGCATCTGAAGAAGTTTTAGTTGGAGTGTGCTCTTTTTGTTGCTTTTTTGAGTTAACAGCAAGCGGCAACCTCCTGTCTAAAAATATGAGTCCAATGCGGAAGTGCTCAAAACCACATACACACCAATTCAAAAAAGACAATCTTTACATCAGAAATAAACATGTTTACAGCCTGGTACAAAAGACGAGTGCAGTCTGGATAGTTCATTTCTCGATCGGCACACACTGTACAGGGGGCAAAATTTTTTCTAACGCTGCAAATTCGACGATATTGAGATTACGAGTCTTCCAATGAGAGGCACAGCTGACTTGTTGACAGGCGGGAACACTGTAGCTGTTGGCTAGGAGGCTCAAACCCCGCCTCTTTGCGCCACAATCGCTCGACAGCAGCAATATGGCTTATGCCGACAATTGGTCTCAAAACAGCGCTTTAGAAACAGATGGGTGACATCACGGATAATACATCCATATTTTATACAGTCTATGGTTAACAGATATGTAAAAAAATGGTAGCTAACACCTTTAGCTAAGTGTTAACAATGGTAGCCAGCACAGGTAGTGAACACTGGTAGCCAACGCAGGTAGTGAACCAGGTAGTTATCACTGGTATAGTTAACACATGGAATAAACACAGAAAGCTAATACAGGTAACACTGGGAGCTAAAATAGGTAGTTAACTAAGTAGTTAACATAGGTAGCGTATATATGCAGTTTACAAAGGTCGCTAGCCAAAGTAGCTTACAAAGGCATTGAACACAGCTAACACGAAGTTCGTAACCCTTGTTAGCTAACAGGGGTAGCTAACACAGGTATGTAAGACAAGTAGCTAATATGGTTGGCTAACACAGGTAGCTAACTCAGGAGGAAAATACAGGTAGCTAACAGATAGCTTGTGCTTGCACCCACATCACCGGACATCACATCAACAGATACATGCTGCAGCCTGCTTCCAGAGAATCAAATAGGTGAGTGTGTATTTGCACTGAGAAAACCATGTGTGTGTACTTCAAATGTCTTACCTGATAGGGCAGTACACAAGGCTGCAAAGGCACTGAGCTTCAGTTTGTTCATAATGCTGAAACAGGGACACTGCTCCATCGCCATCAGAGCGCCCCCTGCGAACAGGAGGGTGAGGTACAGGCTTTCCGCCACGATACACAACCACAGCACACCTGTACACATGTACCACAGGTGACAGGTAACAATAGTACAATGGAGGACACATGCAACACACATAATACAGGTAACACAAGTGGATCAGGTAACACAGGTTCCACAGGTAACAAACATGTTACAGGTCACACAGATAGCACAGGTAACACAAGCAACATAGGCAACAGGTTTTTGAGTAACACAGGTAATATGGATAATACAGGTTACACAGGTAACACAGGTGACACAGGGTTTTATTGGAAAAATTGTCGTAACAGATATCACAGGTGACACAGGTAACAGAGGTTAAAAAAACAGTTGACACAGTTAACAGGTGATATAGGTAACACAGATGACAAGTAATACAGGTAACAAAGGATAAACAGATAAGACAGAAAGCAAAAGTTACACAGGGGACACGGGTAATACAGGTACCACAGGTAATACATGCATTCAGTTTAATTTTAAATATATATAAATAGATTTTGCAGTTTTTATCAAGCAGTTTTATTTATTTCAGTCTAGAGTGGTTTCAGTGTTCCTACAGACACAAACAGTTTCCTCAGACAGTCACCTGTTTAATTAGACAGCAGAGTGTCACAGCAGGTGTCAGGATATCTCTGTTATTAGATTCTTCCCTCAGGTATTTATCACAGAAATCACAAAAAGAACATCTCCAAAGCAGATAGCATATTCTGTTTGATTCAGAACAGAGTGAACTCAAACCAGGCTGATGATCAGTGGGGGGCAGCCATGTTTAGAGCTGCAGACTTCAGAATTAATCAAAGTCATCCGCCTGCCTTCAAACTCAGAACATTTGAAATACTTTAAACTGTCAAACGTTCATGTTTTACCTCGTTCGTGTTCAGGTGCGATCTCTGAGAAGTCTCGACAGTCGAAGCCTGGGTAGAAAAAAATATAGAAGCATTAAAATAGTTAACATAGTGTTCCTTTCTTACCTGTTCGTAATTTTCAAATAGTTTCTGCTTGTGTTTTAGTGTAAGTTCTCTTAAAGCCCATTAGGGCCGGTCACTTGAACATTTTACAATAGAATTCATCGAAATTAATGTTACAGTTCGATTCACATGTTGGTTTGCTGATCATTTTGGAGGGAGCCAGTGCAACGCTCAGACTAGCATTAGCATTGTTAGCAATGCTACAGATCATAGAGTAAGAGTTAAGCAGATCATTTTCATGCTTTTAGCGATAATTCACCTACAGGAAACCTGCTAATGTTCTATAGCGTTTCAGAAATATTGTAATTTTTTACCATCTACTGGTTTTTGTAAAGAATTGATCATAATCCCAGAGTCTCTGGAAGCTAACTCACTCAATGAGCTTCTTTAAATTAGCATCAGTTCTTATTCGGTGTTTGTGTTTTATTCAGCTCTCTTCTCTCTGGTGTCAAGTAGGCGGAGCTCCTTTAATTGAAAGGTTATGTTTCTTACCGTTCATGTCTGCGGCCTGCTCACAGGAGAAAAAGATCCCCGTGTGAAACTTCCTCATGAGGAACTTCTCCTCTCCGGTCTCGAAGATGTACTGCACCAGCCGGCTGTCGTTGATGTTGGAGCTGTTGAAGCGAATGCAGAACCACTGCTTCACCTGTAACGGCGGCCCCGTGCAGAATGGTTTGGGCACCTTCCTGGTCCCCTCGCACCAGTAGCTTGTGGTCACCGCCGACAGGGCGAATGCAAACGCCACAAAATTGAGGGTGAGTGCCAGAGAAGCCCGCCGGCCGCGCTCCAGCCTCATGGTCGAGGCCCGGCCGAGAGGAGGAAATGAAAAGGCAACTAATCCTGGATTTCAATATGTAGCTGCCGTGTTTCCCAGCAGAAATATCAAATCTTCATAATCTTGTTGGTGTGGGGCACCAGGAGTGGGAATCCTGCACATCCCTCCGCCGGCTCTCATGAAGTGCTTCCACCTCTTTATTGAAAGATCCATTCCGTCCACAGGAACCAGAGAAAACCACGGCAGTCCACCGACGCTTCATCTGTACTCTGCCTCTCTGCTGCTCTTTCAAGTCATCGCTCCTCCTCCCTCTGATATCATCCATTACAAATGGCAAATTATTCTCCAGACTTCCTTTGAGCATATTAATACAAAAAAAGATTACTATTGGCTGAGATTATAATCCAGCCTGAGGTTCTTCCAGTTGAATTTTCTGCATTTCATGTCTGACATAAGATCAAAGTTTTACAGTCGCTGTGACATAATGTGAAGCGTCTCATCTTAAAATCCATAATCATCAAATCTCTGCTCATCTGATGTCCTGTTTTAACTCTGTACAGCTGTTTGAATCGCTCTGTTTCAACTGTGCTTCATATATGAATTCACCTCGTGCGACACAGAGTGCACAGACACATTATTCACTGAAGAGCCACAAAGAATGCAGCTTAATCTGTCCTTTCCTCCCTGCAGTTTTCCATCTCTACTTTAAACTCAGAGCCAGTCATGGTCCCTAGAGGATAAGCCCTCATCATTTTTTAATCCACTGAATTTGGTTCACATTGTGATTTTTGAGAAAAATGTCGCTGAGACTGTCAGATCATTTTCAGTGAAACCAAGTTCAGAGATTCACGTTCCCCTAAGGATTAACACTGATGACTTTTCTTTGAGCGCTATAATCGGATCTGTGCATTAACTTGTACATGACTTCTGTTTTTGAACCACAACCTGCAGAACTGACGATATATGAATCAGATTTATCTTCTAGTACGGAAATGTATGTGTGAGAATGTGCAAAACTTGTCCAACAATACACCTGCCATCTTTAGCCTGTTAGCTTTGGCATTGACTGTATTAGCATGATGGTGTTCGCTGATTGCAGTCTCATATAAATAACCTGTTCTCATGACCTGGGACAAAACTGAAATTTTTCTTCTGTCATTTTTACTTCTTCTGAGCTGAATCCGCTATACAAAAAAAAAAAAAAAAAAGAGTCACGCGAGTCAGAGGACTCCAGATCAGAGAGATAAAGCACTGTAGGATTATTCAAATTTTAGTCCTCTGGGTGATACTAAGGCATGCTTCAGTCTGAGTACATTTAAGTTTGTAGTTTGTGATAATGAATAAAATGAATCTTGCATATTTCTTATTCTATATCTGTTCAAAGCAGTATTGCCAACTTAACGACTTTGTCTCTATATTTAGCGAGTTTTCAGACCCCTCTAGCGACTCTTTTTCAAAAAAGCGACTAGTGACAAATCTTGCGACTTTTTCAGCTGTTAAATGGAGACTTTTGGAGACTGACGTGAAAGCATGTATCATTCTAACTCTTCTCAAAGAGCAGTGGATGCTGCTGTGAGTCCTTCCTAACTGCATTCAGAGCAGGAGGCGTTCATCCCTCAGCATCCAGACTGCAAATGTATCACACATGTTCGAAGACACCGCTGGCACCTACTGTCTCTTTTTGGTCCATTTAGATCATTAATGAAGATGGTATACAATAAACATCTTTAAAATGTTATGGTTGAAAAATGTAATGATTTTCTTTGATTTGTTGTAGGCTCCTAAGTGTAGTTATAAACATATTTAAGGTGTTTTTTGTCTCTCCCTAAATGCTACACGTCTCTCCATTATAATTTCAATTATGCAAATTAAGCGATGACGTAATTTTGCGACATCTTGCGACTTTTAGGACAGCCAATAGCTACTTTCCTCACTGAGGAGTTGGCAACACTGGTTCAAAGACCTGCTTCAAAACTCCTGTGAAGGTCTGATTTGAGTGAACATAAAGCAAAGCTCTTCTCTCCTGTCTTTGTGTTGAGGGTTTTTCCATCCAAAATGTGGATTCATTGTTGAGTAAATTCCTCTTTAAACTCTGGAGCTGTCCTTCGAGTGGAGCCAGAATCTCTCCTAGTAATTCTCTGAATCCAAAGAGACAAAGAGATTACTCTGAACATTAGCCTCCCTGTAATAAAATGTCAGCGCTGTAGTTGATGAAGTAGTAAGCTTGTTGTACAGTGAAAATTCCCCCCACTCATCATCTTTTACATAATAAATACCTGTTGGGGGAGGGGGGAGGGTATTTTTCTGTAGAATCAGATGTGAGATTTGAATTTTCACCCTTCTCATGAAACGGTCTGAGCATTATGTGAAAGGTTGTATGTTATATGAACGATTATGTGATGGTATTTGACAGAATAAAGGAGAAATCGCGGTTCTCTAATCTGAGGGTCTGGATTGACCCTGTCAGACCATGTACAGTGGATGAAAATCCTGTTAAATTTGTATTTATCATATGTGTTACAATGTACAGTATGCTGCAGGATTATGAGGCGTGTGTCACTTTTTTATATCACAATGTCAGATTGAAGCAGCGGCCCTAAAGCATGAGACGCTGAGGTGACTGCAGATTAATGATGACATTTGAGAGATTATACAGATCAATACTGAAAAAATCACACATATAATAACATACACAAATGTTCCCTAAATAGATATCTTGTTAACTAAAGATGTTATCTTGTTCTCTCAAGATCATCACTTGTCCTAGCAAGATTGTAATTTGTTTCCCCAGGGAACCTTGTCCCTTCAGGATAACTTGTTCCCATAAGATCATAACTTGTTCCCAAAGTGGATATCTTGTTACTGTAAGATATTATCTTGTTCACTCTAGATCATCACTTGTTCCTTTACAACAGTAACTTGTTCCATCAAAATTACGAGTTCTTTTAACAAGATCCTAATTTTGACCGTCAAGATGAGAACATGTTGTTCAAGGCTTATGGCTTGTTTTCCCAAGATCATACCATGTTCCTTTGCCAAATAACTTGTCCCTTTGAATCATAACTTGTGTCCTCAAGCTAATAACGTGTTTTCTCAAAATAATCACTTCTTCCTTAAAGATCATAAATTGTTCCCCCAAGATTATCACAGTTCCCTAAAGATCACACTTGTTTTCCTTTAGGTTAATTGTCCCCGCTTGGATCCAACCTGTTGTTGTTGTTGTCTTTTTCCCTTTAAATGTCATTATGATCCCCCAAGATGACATGTTCCCTTAAGATGATAACTTGTTCCCTCAAACCCTATATTGTTCACTCAAGATGGTTACATGTTCCCTTAATATATCCACTTGATTTCTCAGAATGATGTTTTGTTTCCTCAAGATGATTACTTGTTTCCCCAAATCCTTAGCATGTTCCCTTAATTGGTAACTTGTTCCCTTAATTAAGATTCCTTCAAGATAATGACTTCTTCCATTAAGATCATAACTTGTACCCTAAAAATGATGATAGCTTCCCATCTGATGATAACTAGTGTCCTTGAGATAGCAATATGTTCCCTCAAAATTATAACGTTCTGTATGGATGACTACTTGTTCCCTCATAACCAACCTGTTTCCTTAAAATGATAACTAGTTCCCTCAAGATGAAAACTTTGCCCCTCAAGATCATAACTTGTTGCCTCAAGAAGTGGACAAAATCCATTTGAACACTGATGAGAGTTGGTCACTCACATTCACAGATCACTTAGAAAACTGTTGTTTACTTGGCTTTATGTCTCACTTAACATTAATTTAGGTAATAGCTTAAACCTAAAAACGTTGTCTTATAGTTTTAATCTCTGTCATCCATCGTGCAGCACATCTACTCTCTTCATTTCTTTAATTACCTTCACTGGCGGTGGTTTTGGCACCACTGCAGCAGATGGTCTTATAATCTGCCCTGAGGCTATTACTCTGGAGACACAGATAAACTAATCCCATTGTAGAGGAGCAATCCAAACTGGATTCACTACGAGCACAAGCCTCCGACCCAATGTTTAGTCACGGTTGTAAATGTCCAGAAAGCAAATGGTCTTGTTTCCTTAAAAGACAACCGAACAGAATATGCTAGAGTTCATGAGACAGGGATAAAGAAAAGGCTGAAATATCAACATGGATGACTCTGGAATCAAATACAATCATGTTTCATCTAATGTGTGATGATAATAATATGAGTTATTGAGCCTGTGTGTGGTAGACAAGATCCCCCAGATGTTGAGCATCTATAGTCTCATCCTCCTGCTGTGTTCATCCTCTGTTTACTCCTCCAGTGTTTAACTGTGTCTTTAAAGGTGTCATAGTGCTGTGACGTAGTTATCCTCCTTATCTTCAGGACAGCTGTCTGGATTTAGAGAGTGAGAACCATAATCCAGTTTGGCACCTTGAGCGCTCAACAAGACGCAAAAAGATTTTAACCCCAAACTCAGAGACACAACAGTCATCACTGAGAGTCTGTCAGCAGGATGGGAAACACAAAGAGCAGCGCCCTGTCCAAAGAACTTCTGGAGGATCTAAAATCCAACACAAAGTACTCAGAGGCCGAGCTGTGCTCCTGGTATCAGTCCTTCCTGAAGGAGTGTCCCACTGGGAAGATCAGCAAAGAGCAGTTTGAAGGAATCTACGCCAGCTTCTTCCCAAACGCAGACCCCACAGAGTACGCACGCCATGTTTTCAGGAGCTTTGACACCAATGCAGACGGCACTCTGGACTTCAAGGAGTACATCGTGGCTCTGCACCTGACGTCCGGAGGAAAGACTCTGCAGAAGCTAGAGTGGGCTTTCGCTCTGTACGATGTGGACGGGAATGGAACCATCAGCAACAGCGAAATCCTTGAGATTGTGCGGGTAGTTAAAGCTTTGTTTTTTCATATTAATACTCAAAAACAGAAAAGTTTAGTGTGACATTTATTGGAAATGTACTATATTACAAAAATTAGTAATAACTTAAAACTTGTATACACATATGTCAGAATGCTTAGTATAACTTTTACTTCAATGGATGTAACAAGAAAGATAAAATATTACTCCAAACTTTTTTCTAGTACTTGAGGTTAAGAGTTTCTGTCAAGATGGATTTATATTTGCACCTTAACAATGTCCACACAATATTTATCATCATCATAAAATTGTCTTTTTAAAACTCAAAAAGCCAAAAGCCTAAACTCACATCAGGTGCACATGTTTAGAATGTTTTGCTAGCGTAATGATGAAGTTTCTGATTGTTCCGAGAATAATAAATGTTAATTACAAGCATACTTAATTTTCTTGAGGATATTATTCACCATACGTGCTGTATTTAAAATTATTTTTTCAATAATTACCCTCCTACAGTCAATATTCAACATGATTCCTGCAGAGGATCAAAAGAACCTCCCCGAGGATGAGAACACGCCGGAGAAGAGAGCAGAAAAAATTTGGGAATGTTTTGGAAAGAAGGAGAACGGTAACAAGAGATTTGATAACTTCCTTTAACAGCTGATGTAACACTTTAATAAACCATTTTGATAATGTGTTGATGCTTTTATATTTCTCTTTTTCCAGATAAAATCTCTGAGGGAGAGTTCATTCAGGGTGTGATGAACAACAAGGACATCCTGCGTCTGATTCAGTATGACGAGCCTCAGAAAATCAAAGACAAGCTGAAAGAGAAGAAACAATAAGTTGGATTTTTTAAGGGTGCAGATTAACCCTTCCCTCTCCAATGTACTTTTAAGACTGTTGACTTTCTTACATTGTTTGACTGTTTTTCTTTTTTAAAGTAAGTCTTTTTGTGTTTTAGCCAAACTGTCATTTTTTTGTCTTTTTACACAGAATGCTCAGAAGCTGCGTTTAATGAAAGACAAGCTGAAGACAGAGGTGAAATTTTGGATTCAATTTAAAACAAAGGGTTAATCTTTCATCCTGACATTGTCCATCGATATAAATAAGGACAAGATATGCTGCTAGTCAAATTCTAAATGTAGTCATTACCAGGGCTGTCAGTTTAAAGGATTTAATCATGATGCAATTTACGTCAGAAATTAACATTATATTTAATATCTTATCAAGTGCTAGTTTGTCCCTATTAGCACACCATAGTTAAGCTGTCACAGTGTCCTCCTGCTTCCTGCTACTACCGCGCTGTAAAATAACACCACAGCTCAGTTGAAAAGTCAAAGCAATACTTTGTGTCAAACAGCATCACAAAAGCCAGCAGAGAACTACTTTAAAGTGTGTGAATCACCACAGACCCGAAGATGACACTAAATCAAAGAAGTTAACAGTGCTTGCTAAATAGGTGGCAACTGACTGCAGACCAGTTATCAATGTAGAATACTCAGTTCTAAGGTTCTAAGTTCATATGACTTAACATTGCATGGAAGTTTCACTCATACGGGACCTGTATGAAACAGAGAAAGTACAAAGCTGGAACTCCTAAAAATGGCATTATTTGATCCCTAACTCAACTCAACTCAACTCAGTTGCTTTACATATTTGATTTTGACTTAAAACTATTCCTTAATGTAGAATACTGAAATTTTGATTGTGTTAAAAATGCATTTAATCTGGATTAACTTTTAAAATTGAGCTATTACTTGCGATTCAATGAATAACTTCTTTGACAGCCCTCGTAATTACATAACTAAATATTACATAATACATATCTACACATTTATACATATATTAACGGACAAAGATATGACTTTTTGAAATCCAACCTTACCGCAGAAACCGCAATTTTGCACCGAAGAATATGTCTTCTGTGGGAGGACAACATAATAAGGTGATAGAAAACGGAGGTAAAAATCCAACTAGCTGTGGTTACGTAAGACTTGCTTGTTTGGTTTGAAACAAACACTAATATTCAAAGTTCTTCCTGTTTCCTTAAATTGATGTTATCATAAACATGTTTTCTGAATACTTACAGTGTATCGTCAGTCAGTGTCGCCCCATGTTTGCTCACTCTCCGTGTCATTCATTAGTTTGTTAGTAATAATGAGTTTAACAGAGGAGCTTATAAAGGAGTGAGGCTCAGGTTAACAATCCACCCGATCAAACTGATTAAACAGATTAAACTGATCCTGTAAGACAATGAAGGTCAGCTCATGCAAACACAATGATTTAGACAAACACACACATCACCCAGAGTTTAGTCATTGTTCCTCTAGTTACTATAAAGTCAGTCACAGTGATATGTTAACCTGTTCTGTCCTGTTATAAACAGCCTCAGGAAAATCAATGGAGAAACTCTAGATTTAAAAGTGACTGACAACATTGATAACTCATGTGAGGATACGTTTTCACTGATAGGTGGATGAAAACTTAGTTTGAACACAGAACTGTTTTCATTTTTTAGTATGTTTATTTTTCTACTGAATGGAACTGTTGGAATTGTTCATGGTTTTGTATCATTGAGGTCGAAGAATGTGCTGAATGAAAGTGAATAACAAAAAATTCTAAATCGATAAGATCATACCGTAGTTAGACTATTTAGTTTAACCACTGATGTGTGGACCTCTGATGGTTAGATCTGTGAGCATGCTGTGAGGGGCATTCAGTTTTGCTACTCTCTGGCTGTTTTCAAAACGGCCCATACTACCTACTAATGTAGTAGGCAGTACTCAGGTTTCACATACTACTTACTACATACTGAATTTTGGCCAAATCAGTACGTACTGCTAGTATAGCAGGCTGATTCGAAAGCAGCCTCTGAGTTTGGTGAGCTGATCATCCCAGTGCAGGGTCAGGTGTGTGTGCCTGATTGCCCCTGATCTAGAGCAGGTGTGGGGAGCTTATATATACTCCTGGGCTCTAGTTCCCTGTGATGACTCATTAGCTCACCATCAGAGTTAGTGAGAGGAGCTCTTCTGTGGTATCTGCATTGTATAGTTTGCCTAAGCACCAGTAAACCTCTCTGGCAATTTTGCCCTCTCTGTTTAGGTCTATAAGAAAATGTAGTTACCCCAGTCTATTTGTCATCTTCTAAGGCATCTCTTGTAGCCATTAAGTTTTGTTAACCCTCTTGTTATGTTTGTTTCTGTGGAACGGCCATAATGTTCCTGGGCCAATTTGACCCGGGTTATATTTAATCATCCAAAAGTGTCAGAACCCCAAAAAATCCCAATACACATTTTTTTTTAATCTAATTTTTAACTCCATTAATAACCAGTTAAATCAAGATTTAGTCCATTGGTGTTCTTTAATTCTCACAGATCATGGTTCAATGAGGATAACTCACTTGTTTTTCATTAAAATTCATGTTAAAACTTTTTTAAATGTACATTGGAAAGCTCTAAATATAAAAACAATAGTTTTACATGACATAGATTTTTGTTTATCATATTTTAAATTTTTATTTTTTTATTTTTTATGAAGTGATATTGATAAATTAACATGATTCCTCTCTTATCACGTGGTGCCCAGATTTTTAAGCTGCATTTGGCTGGTTTGGAAGGCATATATTGCCTAAAATAGACTTTTAAAGGGTCAATTTGACCCGCAACATAACAGGAGGGTTAAAGGGTTTTCCTGGGTCTCTCTCATACCTTGGTTTCCAGTCAGTTGTTCTGCAGCAGTGGTTTAGTTTCTCTCATAATTGTAAGGCTTTGTTAAGGTTTTTGGAGTCTCTTTGCTTTAGTCTTCTTTATTTTGGTTTCCCCCTCTACATTTGATTGCTTGTGATTTTAGTGGTTATTCCTTTTGGAGTAACTTAAAACCCCAATGTCTGCACTTATGTCCCACAACCCCTCATCCTGACATATGCTCAGTTTTATGGCCCATTGGCTGAATTAAATCTGAAACGGGAAAACGAAATCGTTGCATTTGTCAGATTTTCAGTCAAATAAGAAAAAGACAAAATACACAACTGAAGAGTCATGTCTGTGCTTTGTTTGCAAACAAAAGTGATTTCTGTTACAATCTGTAAGTACAGAATATTACATTTTTAACTAAATACTAGCCTCTCTTACCCTTGGTTCAGATGAACCTACACATTTTAAAATACAAGAAATGGAAAAGAAATTGAAATCTTATTGATATTGTTCATAATTTTGTTTCCCAGCTAGTCTTTATGCTAAGCTAGGCTAAACAGCTGCTAGTTTCATACCAGCAGACAGACATGTGAGGTATCAAACTTCTCATCTGAATGTCATTAAGAACATCCCCAAACACTGAGCTGTGTTATTATTAATAGTTACTGGAGTTTATTTGATATGACATTACGTAATACCCATGATGCTGTTTGTCTTTAAGCTGGTTTGGGCTTGGGACATTACACTCTCTGTATCAGTGTCGTACACCTGGTTTAAATGCTCCCAGGTCTGTTCTGCAGAGGATCCAGGTAAGTCAGTGATCTGAACTGAGGCTCAGAGGTTTACCTAATGACACAGAGAGGTCACATGGTGACTGTGCTTTAAAAACACAACAGCATAAATCACAAAATATTACATTGGTGAAATCCTCTCAGTGGTTACATAATGACAGGGTGAAGTTTAATTTTAAAAGGAGATTTATTTTAGACGCTGCATTCCACAGAACACGTCTGACAGAGGTCACGTATGATCAAAACATTGTGAAAACACAGAAACATCAGATTTAAAGCACGGTATGAAAATGCTCACATCATCATCAAACTGCTGATTCTGAACATTTAATTTAAACTTATTAAACATTTAAAGCACAACACTGACACACTGATTAAACCTGCATGAAGCCTTTACAGTCTGAACGTGCTGCATCCATCCACACAACGAATAAAGACTTTCATCAACTAAACACTGTGTAATGCACTTTAGCATTATGTAAGATAAGGCAGGTAAGCAGTTTGTATTTTTCAGAGCAGGCAGCTGGATTAGGATTACCACTGAAATCTTTATTTGATTGGCTTCGTGCTTTTTTGGAAAATAAAAAAGAACGTCCGCAGAAAGGTAATAATCCAAATAATCCAGAACAGACAGAGCACAACAGAATGTAGAGACACACAGATACACACACACACACACAGACACACACACACACTGTACATGCAGTCCATCATAAAATATGTATTTATTTGTAAACCATATTTTTCATAAATTCACAGCCCTACCTTCTCTTAGTTTGAAATATGCTGACTCTCTTTTTGAGCCACATTGGGAATACACATTTTGAGATTGCCAAGATTAAAGTCTTAAATTTATTAGAATAAGCACTTCAATTTTCAAAATTAAGGACTTTTATTTATGAAAATAAAGTTGTAATCTTCGAAAAATAAAGCATGTGATTTTGTTGTGCTAAAGATTCAAGAGTATTCAATGATTAATGAAACCTATACTCAACATACAGTAACTCACCAAGATCATCATTTGAGTTCCCCTTCAAAATAACATGCAGGCTAACGTAACTTAAAATTACGAGATTTTTTTTCTTATATTTACGAGTTTACCGTAAATTGACTTCTTCTGCTGCAAATCTGTTACTTGATCTCTGAAATGTATTACTCCATTTGCATAAATTAAGTACTTTATTTTGGTAAATGTGTGACTTGATTCTCATAAATTACCGACTTTAATCTCATAAACTTGTGACTTTATTCTTGTAAATTCAAAACTTTAATCTCAAAAACTCATTTTCTTTTTCTTCTATAAGATGGCCCTTTCACTCGGTCACAAATATCTGTTTTTACTGCATGTGATCTTTTTTTCCCCCTCCTCCATCATAAAGATAATCTCCATACATTTACCAAAAATAAAACACAACATGGTACAGTACAAACACCTGTGGCCTCAGGTATGGGCCTTTAAACATGAAACATATGGAGCCTGTCTGTACAAATGTACACTGATCATTCCAGGTGTTTCACCGTTAGGCACTAAAAGGTGTTTCAGAGGGTTTAAACCACCTTTTTCCTCCGGACTGATCCAGAACAGACCCGGGCCTGAACCTGATCCACCGAAAGCGGGGACAGATTCACATCCAAACACTGAGAGTGTTCACGGCTGAGGTTTCTGGGTATTGACGCTGTACATGTAAAATCTCTCTTTGTGTTTTGGAGAGAGTTTGTTCTTTATTCTGTCACTGAAGCAGAATTCTTTCTACTATTTCAACAACAAACAACCATCATGGTTCACAAACTGAGCAGCTCTCCATAAACAGTTAAAGCAACAAAGTCAAACATGCATATTTCACCAAAATGAACCAGCAAAATATGAAAATATATCATATTCATTCTGAGATCAGTGTGCTTCAGAATCTGTATCTAAAATAAAAGTTTTATCAATTATCACGTCTTTTTTTGTTTGGTTTCCTCAAACTTGAAAAGTGTGGATTAAGCTCAAGATGAAAATTGAAACTACAGATCATTTAACTTTACAACAGGTAAACAGCAGAGTATGTTAGATGGCATTCAGTGAGCTAATGTTGGCAATGAAAGGGTTAATTTAGGAGGAACATGCTGGTACTTTGATCCGTTTCTGTTTTCTGGACCCAGACGGTGATGTTTGAACTTTTCCTTGAATTGTTCGGTCACAGAAGAACGTCTGAACTGTCCCTGGATCAGTGTGATCTAAAAGCTCTTTGTGTGTTTAAATACTGCCGACTGATCCCAGGTCAGTCCGTCTAAATGTCCAGATCCACGGGTCGGACCTCGCCTGTTTTATTCTCCTTCACCCACAGCTCTCTGTCTTTTCCCGGCTCCACGTTCTGCAGGAGCTGATCCACCGGCTCCACCGTCTGAAGAACAAGACCCGCAAAACAACAATGTGACTCATTATCAATCATCTTCAACTGCTCAGTCCATTTACTGTCATTTAACATCCACTAAGCAGGATTACAATGGTTCAATACTCGCTACTGCGGTTGTGTGAATGCAAGGTGTGAAATCACTGCAGCTCCAGTTACCGGTCTAAAGCAGCTCACAAGGTCTTGCCTGGTGTGTGAATTATGATTGTCGCATGACTGGTCTTTTTTAATGATCATCAAGTAGAGGACTTAAAATCACCTCCATTAGATCAAATCATCTAAATTAGGGCTCTTCCAGCGCTCTAATCCATCTGTCAGTGATTCTTTTCTTTTTAGCACACTGCACAAACCTTGAACAAAAATTTAAATCATCACCTCAATCACCTCAGTTTGGCCCAGGGGTACAAATGTGTGCCCAATGTACAGGGGCTACTGTCTTCAAAACAGACAGCATAGGTTCGATATAGGGGAGTGTCTAGTTTCTGAAGTGCTGTTTCGAAGCCGACCGCGACGGGAGCCACACTGGCAATGCTGAAGTCAACCTAACTGCTGTAGAGCTAGTGTGACGTAAAGAGGCGGGCTTTGAGCTTACTTGGCAACAGCTACAGTGTTCTCGCCTGTCAGTCAAGTCAGCTGTGCCTCTCATAATGGAACACTCGTAATCTTAATATCTTCGAAGTTACTGCGTTATAAAAAAGTTCACCCCCCATACAGTGTGTGCCGATGGTGAAATGAGCTATCCAGACTACACTCGTTTTTTGCACCAGGCTGTAAACATGTTTATTTCTGCTGTAAAGATCGTCTTTTTGAATTTGTGTGTATGTTGATTCCGGTACTTCCAGAGCCAGCTTCAAGTGGACACTCGAGGAACTGCTGTTTTTAACGGTGCCAGCCCCAAATCCTAAGCTATGATTGGCTATTTGCCTTGCCAGAGGCAGGATGTTAAAATCAACTATTCAAGTAGATTTCTCTGTATTCAAGCAAAGCACATTTTCTTTTTATTACCTTACTATTTCATTTGAATTAATCTTTTTGAGATTAAAAACAACACTACAGTTTTAATTTTTGTAAGTTATTTAGTGTATTTTCTGTTCCGTTTAAACTTAAATTTTCATGATCAAAATCCATTTTTTAAAAATCTTTTTTCAGTCTTTTTGGGGCATTAATGAAAAAAAAGTTGATTTCTGCTAAAATTATGTGAGTTAACATCATCCTTTCAAACAAAGCAACAAACAGAATGAATAGTTCAGTACTTTTTTTTTGGTACACTCCTGATAAAAAAAAACATTAGAGATAATCTTTAAGGGAACTAGAGTACTTCCTTGTTTATATGAATTTAAAGAGCAATGATAAAGACACTGAAGATGCAGTTGAACTCACGCTCTGGTTGAACATGTCTGTTTCGTGTCTCAGGGTGGTGTACTGACGTAAATGCTGCTGAATCCACTCGATCCGCTCCACCTCCAGTTTTTCCAGCTCCTACAGCACACACACAGAAGATCATGTTAACCTGAGGTCAGTCCATGAGTATTCAACATTATTAGTAATAATAAAGATGATGATGAAGATCAATAATCACCATGCTGCTGGTCACCATCTCTTCAAACCACTTGGACTGGGTCTGGTTGTACAGGTCGATGCAGCGCATCAGGTCGTCCCCTAGGCAGCATGAGGGAGAGGTCAAAGGTCAACACAGAAACAATAAAGCTCCATTCATACGTAGAGAGAAAAAAAGTGTCTTATAGAGTTAAAAACAGAATATCAACAACATTACATGAAATGACAAAAAGAGAAAATACAGCTTTAAGCTATAAAATGTTTAAAAAATCAACAGTTACATATACAATACTTCAACTGTTAAATTTAAGATAAAAAAACAAGGAAAAATAATAACACATGAAGGAATAAAAAACAGTAATGAAAACTGGTAAATGCAGATAATTCCTTCTCATTGTACCTTAATAAGTGTTTATTCATGAACATGTTCACTTATTATGATGTGTTTATTAACTGTTTTGTTTATGTATTATCATGTGTTCATTTTTAAACATATGTGAAGTTATTACCATGTTGATTTATTTATATCTGTTTATTTATTCACATGTGTATTTATTGATGAGTATGTCTGTCTTGTTCAGCGCTGTCTGTGTTGAATCTGAGGTGCTGTAACTCTGATGTCCAGCAGAGGGCACTCTGACGTCTCTGTTTAAGTAAGTTTATGTTAAAATTATACCAATAATGTGAAAATAGCAAGTACACAGTTTAATCTGAGGCGCTGAGTGATCCTGTTCGAGGCACATTATCTTTTATAATGGTTTTGTTTTTTCCCCCTGAAAGTTAAACTCTTTGTCCTCAATTTTTAACAATTCTGGGACGAACTGAAACACATCTCAAAGATTAATTGAAAATGAATTAAACTTATTTTTCAGTCTATTTCTGTTTTATTTATACGTTTTAATTATTCTCACTTCAGCTCAGCTCTTGTGTGTTTCACTTTGAGTCTGAGTGCAGATTTCTCTCCCTCTATCCCTACTATCCCTCTAAGCACAGGGGGGAGTTGATATCCTCTTACAAGCTGCAGCTCTGAACAGCGCTGGAACTCTGCCACCACTACGTCTTTGTACTTACACACTGCACCCCAAAATGACGTAATAGTGGTGTCCCATTGTGCGATTACACATGATACAGGTGCAGGAGTTCAAGAGATACGGCTTGTAAACACAGCGGGAGCGCTCCATACACACACTCAGACATGCATGTACAAGAGCACGGTTTAACCCTGCCGTCTGATGCTTCACATCGCCACCTTCTTCCCTACGTTACGCCTGTTACCTCAGAGAGAGAATCAGAGGTGGAATGACACCTCAGTGCGGAGACAGGAGATGTAACAGGGGCGTAAATATCCCGCCTTGAAATGGCAGTATGTAAGAGCCTAATGTTTGCATACAGAGCTGTGATCGGTTCTTATTAAACAGTGTGACCTATGACCCAAGACCTGCCTATGTGCAGTGACCTTTGACCCCTGACCTGCCTGTGTGGACTTCCTGCGGGCCTTCTTGATGTCCTCCTCTGTCTTGTTGCTCAGTTTGACCTCCAGCTGCTGGGTCTTCAAATCCAGATCCTTCTGCCTGTCTGCAAGGGCTTTACGAGCCTACACACACACACACACACACACACACACACACACACACACACACACACACACACACACACACACACACACACACACACACACACACACACACACACACACACACACACACACACATAGATAGAGAAACACAAAGTCAGTAATCCTCAGATTAAGTGTACCTTCATGTAATACTGTCACCTCTAATCTGTCTTTAATCCTTTTTATTCACTTTCCTCTTTTCTGTTTTGACAGGATGAAACACACACACACAGTCAGAGTGTTTCAAACTCTGACACACACACTTAGCACACACAAAGACACACACACAAAGACACACACACACACACACACACACACACACACACACACACACACACACACACAAGCTGTGTCACGGCTCAAGGGCTGCATCCTTCAAAGGATGAATTCGTAGACCGTTTGTGTCACAGCATAGGGTCGAAGGCTGTCCTATTAGGCACCTTCAAATGCGGCTGACAAATACGTCCCACTTATCTCAGACCTTGGAGGAGACTTTAGTGCATCCTTCATGGCCCAACATATCCCATAATTCTTTGCACGCCAGATTAAATGAGATGGTGGACTCTCAAGCAGCTGAATAAATCACTGTTAAGTATGAGTGTTTAGTATTTAGCTCAGTGGAACTGCTAATGTTAAAAAAGACAGATGCCTTGAAATTGCCTTGAGAAAAGTGGTGATGGTGGTTAAGTGACATGATTCTAGTCATATTAGCCAGTATGACAGCAAGCTACATGGTGATGGGCAACATAGGTGACATGCTATGTCACGCATATGTGAGAGTGAAGACAGCTGATGATGCAAACAGGAAACCTTATATAGCAGGGGTTCCCAAAGTGTGGGTCGGGACCACCTGAGGGGTCGCAGGACACCAATAAAGGGTCGCGAGATGTCTTCAAGATTTTCTGATTTTTTCTAAGTGATCTAAATTTGCTTATTTTACCCATTATTGTAGAAACATTGATACAAATTGTAGTTACATTTTAAATAAAATCCTGCAAATAAGTACATAAGATATAAGATAAGATATACTTTATTTGTCCCCCGTTGGGGGAAATTTCTATTGTTACAGCAGCTTACAACACTGGACAGGGGAATACAACAATGTACTAACATAGTATATACATACATTTCATTAGTTTTGTGCCTTTCTTTGTTGCCAGATGACTCCTAAAGTTAGGATTGGGGTTATCTAACAGTTGATTATGTAGGCAAAGTAATTTTGAAGTTGAAGTAAATGAAGTATGAAGCAACATTTAATTACTTCAAGGGGCAGTAGGGGTCACAAGTCTTTGGCACCTATATTTTGGGGATCGCGGGCTGAAAAGTTTGGAAACCCCTGCTCTATAGACAAAACCGTTTCACTTCAGCCTGAGGGTTCTACGCAGGCTGCAAAGGATACTACACAGCTACAGTCACAGTATGAGGGGCTTTATAAGGTTTAAACACACACACACACACACACACACACACACACACACACACACACACACACACACACACACACACACACACACACACACACACACACACACACATGTAAACAAACACACACACACACACACACAACATCCAGAAAGCATGGAAGATGGACCAATAGAAAAACCCATTTTTACAGACTAGCTTTTATGTGACTTTATCTTTCTAACCGCTTTTACTTCTATTTTATTATCAATTTTAGTTTTTATCCAACTAATTCATTGTCTTAATTTTTATTAGATTATTCTATTTGATTGTTTTGATTTATTATTATTATTTTCCTTTTATTATTTTATTAATGTTCCTAATTCATCCGTTGCACCTTTTCTAATTTTCCTGATGTGATGTCGTCCTTTACTCTGGAAACCTCTTTTATTGCCTTTTTAATGCTTTTATTTACTTCTCCATTTTTATTTATTTATTTATTTTTACCTCTAAACAAGGATTTACTGGCCCATTGTCACACCACTCCATACTGTTTAATTGACGTGCATACCCTTTAACCTCCTGTGTTGCATTTTGTTTTGCATTGATCACATTTTCTCCTCCGTCTGTCAATTTGTTTACTCTGCTATTGAACTACGCTTTGTTTGTCAAAGCACTTTGTAAACATTTGTTTTTAAAGGTGCTATATAAATGAAGCTATTATTATTATTATTATTATTATTATTATTATTATTATTATCATTATTATTACTATTATTATTATATTATTAATAATCTTTGATGTTAAAAGGTGAAGCCAATGTGTGAAGTGCAGATAACTGCAGTTCCTCCAGTGTCCACTAGAGGCTGTCTCCAAAAGCCAAGGAATCCGCAATAACATCAGCATTAAAACATCATTTTTCACGGCATGAAACAAAAAGTGGCGTGGGGTGATTTTTTTTTTTTATAGCTCATTTGTTGTACAAGTTTTGCATAATCAGACATATTTAGGGTCGTGGCTGTCTTGACTGACAGGCAGGTGTGTTGTAGCTACTTGTGAAGACGCTAAAAGCTAGCCTCAGCTTTAACTCCATGCTTTTTTCTTTAGGTTGAACAAAACTTAGGTTGAGTCAGCATTTCAGTTGTTGGACACCTTCAGAAACGAGACAGTCTGTTACGTCTGAGGTATGTGTGTGACCATCTAAATCAGAGAATCTGTGTTTCAAGATTATTTACAGGCTCAAGTATAAATGTGCCTGTGTTTAAATTAAAAATCTCCACAGACAGTTTATGATCAAACTTAACATAGTGAAGAAGTTTCAATAAAGATTAAAATGAAGAGGGGTTTATTTTAGGCTGACGGAGACAATGATGAATCAACAGACAGATCAAAATATTCTCACTTCTATTTTTAATTTATCCCCTCTGTGTGTCGTTTATGTGTGTGTGTGTGTGTGTGTGTGTGTGTGTGTGTGTGTGTGTGTGTGTGTGTGTGTGTGTGTGTGATATTTACACTGATGTGTCAGTCTATAACTACAGATCCTCTTTTTAGAAACAGTCTGATGTTTAAAACCTTAAACAGATTTGAATTATTCCTGTCCTGTAAAAGGACATACTAACCTCTGGGATTACGATGATAATCTGTGGGATTATAATCTGATATTTGGTATTTCAGACAGAGTACCTTTTCCACACCTGCGTAGCGGCTGGTCAGCTGCTTCCTGAGGTCGGTGAGTTGATGTTCGTACTTCTTCAGGTCTTTTTTGAAGTGGTCTCCTCTGAACGTCAGTAGAGGTTTCTCCACCTCAGAGTGCAGCTAGGGTCAGATTATTTCAGAGTGTTAATAATCTGTATTAATGAAAACATTCACAGAGATTTGTTTGTGTAATGAATACAAGTGAATAATGAAATGTTTCTATCGTTCACTTTTACAGAGACTTTGTTGTTTCAAACGTGATTGAGTCAGAGCAGAAAAAGTTTGTCCTCCTCATGTCTCTGCTGCCCTCTAGTGGAGGAAGCCTTCAGGTGAACACAGGTAACTCACCTGTGACCACATTATATCATCTAAATATTTCTTACTGTTTATAACATTACAATCTTTTTTCATACAGCTGAACTCTGTCAGAGTTCATTTGTGATCCATGTCTCTTGTTGTTTTTTGTCTTCTGTTTTAGTCTAGTCTCCTGTGTTTCCTGTTTTATTTTGTAGTTCTTGATCCCTGTGTTTCCAGTTGAATTTGACTTCCTGCTCTTATGTGTTTCCCTCGTTAATGAACCTGATTAGTATCACCTGTGTCCTGTGTTCCACACCTGTGTTAATTACTCTGTGTAATTAGTCCCTGTGTTTCCCCTGTCCTGAGTTGGATCATTGTACGTCTCTCCTGTGTTCCCTTTGTATATATTTTCTTGTGTTCCCTGTGTTTTATTTGGATTTAATTCTTGGACGTTTTTAGTAAGTTTTGTTACCTTTTGTTTTGTTTAATTCAAACCTTTTGTTTTAAACCTGCAGTTTGGTCCTCCTTCCATTGTTTTTACCCAATGGGACTCTATGGTTTTTATTCATTGTTTATTTCTGTTTAATTGTCACAAGTTTACGAAATATTAACCTTGTTTGATGATTTGACATTTCAAATGACAAATAAAGAAATTGAATTATTTTTGGACTCAAAATCTGACCCTGAAAGTTTGGAAAGGCACACTAAATCACCAGCTCATAGAACAAATAAGCATAAGATTTATTAAGCCCTTATAAGAAGATTCACCAACTGGTGATGTCACAATGTGACCCAGTCTCATGTGGATTGTGGCTGTTTTCGAAATGGCCTGCTACATACTACTTACTAATCTAGTAGGCAGTAGGTATTGCCTACTACATACTGGGTTTGAATTTAGTATGTAGTATGGCTGTTCTGTTGGATCTGTGTTGCAGTATGCTGGGCCAGACGTCACTGCATTTCCGGTTTTGGAAAGTGGAAGTGAGCTACGCCTAAGCCGATAGAGAAACTGCTTCTTTAGCATCCACTTATGATTTAAAAAGTTAAGAAGTGGTTTATATGTAATTAAATAACTTTCACATTACCCAAAAACGGATTTCCTCCCGTCAAAAAAAGAAGGAAAAAGAAAGAATTGTGGGAAACAGTACGTGAGGCAGACTGGTCCGATGCATACTGTGAAATTTCCCCGAATCAGTAGACATCCGGGGAGTTTTGGCTCACTGCAGGTTTTGCTATTGTTCACATACTGCAGGCTCCATACTGAATTTTGACCAAATCAGTACGTACTGCTAGTATAGTAGGTGGTTTTGAAAACAGCCCTTGTTTAGTTCTCATGTGACAAGCTGTGGTCTCAACCTGAGATTACTTCAACACACGTCTACCTATTTGAAACTTTGTCCATGTTTAGTATTGACATCCAATATATACATTTAAATAGTTATAGATAATGATTCTTGTTGACAACAAACTTTTTTACATTTATTCAGGTATGTTTTACCTTGTTGGAGAACTTGAGATGAACCTCAGCTTCATCATGAAGACTCTTCTTCAGCTGCGTCCACGCTTCCCCCAGAGTCCTGAAAACAGATTCATCACACTGATTATTCTATCATCTTTGATACTTTACAAAGCTACAGGGGGCTGTAATGTGAGGGGGATGTTTGTACAGTTTGATTATGATTTTATCAGTTAAATAAATGATTGTAAAAATATTCAATATTCACTTTATTTTCTCTGACATGGCTCCTTTAAATATTAAATGTTTGTTAGATTTTTTCAAATCTGTAGAGAAATAGACTTGTTTCTCCATCTGACACTTTTCTTTGTTTGCTTTTCATATTTCTGTGACAGCCTTTGATTCAAGCTTCACAAAGCATCATGGGAAATAATCTATTTTCAAACTCCTTCCTTTGTTCACAGTTTTTATTAAAATAAGACTTGTTATGCAGTTTTACTCACCCCTCCTCCTGAGCTGCCAGAGGGCTCAGAGACAGCTTCGACAGGTTTTTGGCGTACTCTTCTTCGATCTTTATCCTGAATCAAAGACAAGATGAGGGTAAAAAAAACTAAAACTTGGGCAGACAGAATCATCAGATGAAGGAAGCTGCTTTAATGAAGAGGAGGAATGAGCTTTAAGTTATAAGTTAGGAGTGAAAGAATACAAATGTAAACATGATATCAGAACTTAAAAAGAAAGTAAAGTTTCCAATAATCACAGAGGATGAAGTAAACTCTAGATGTAACCAGGAGAATAGTTGCCGCGTGACTTTCTCTATGTGGTTCCTTTACCTCTCATGGATGAACTCAGACATCTCCTTCTGCATCTGTTTCCCCTTCAGCTGCTTCTGAACCAGAACCTCGAAGCCCACCACCGACGTCGTCCCCTGAGGGTCCTTCTTGTCCGTCTGATGAAGAGAAGGATTACATCACTCAGATGATACTAAATCAACAGGTAGCTTACAGACAGAGTCACTGATTTATATCTGAAAAAGACTCCTTATTGAATCACCGCCACCAACAAACGAACAGAAGACTTTCTAAGGAATGTTAACTTATGTTTTATTGGGATCAGTCTGATCATTTTAGAGATGTTCCAGTCTGCATTACAGACTTTAAGATTATAGACTCATTTTAAGGCAGAAATTTTGGTTTAGCCCTCTGGTTTCAAAATAGAACCTATGTGGAAGAGCTTTAAACCTTCTCTCTGTTTAATGTCCAGCTGGGTGAGACTCCACTGGTTGTAAAAAGCACTCTGATTGCATAGAAGTCTATGAGAAAATAGCCTTCTCAGTTCATTCATTCCCTCAGTAAACATTCTCCTAATGCGTTTATTGTCTCAATCTCAAGTTGGAAGTCTTCTTTAACCCTCCTGTTATGTTTGTTTCTTAGGGACAGCTCCTGTTCCTGGGCCAACTTGACACGAGGCATATTTAATGATCCAAAAGTGTCTGAACCAAAAAAAATCCCAATAAAGATTTTTTAAATTTCATTATTAACTCCATTACTAACCATTTAAATCAATATATAGTGCAACGTTGTTCTTTAATTCTCACAGATGTGCAATGCAAATGTGTGAAATGAGCCATTTTCATTGTATATGTTGTTTATGCTGATTAAGCCAAGCAGAAGAAGTTTCATAGTGAAATAATACTTTTAAAAATTATTATTTCTATTTTTGAACTTTAAAATGGGTCAATTTGACCCACAACAGGAGGGAGCAGCTTGGTGTTCATCTGATAAATTATGGTCCCATTAAAGTCAAAGGGACCATAAAGCAGGGGAGGATTTAGGGCGGGGCTATCTCTAAAGACATGTCACCATTTTGGTGATCTGGCTACCATGGATAAAGATCTGACAATATGTATCCATGCTCTCATACAGATATGGTCATGTCCGACTCCAGAACTCACTTTAAGATGTCCACATTAAACTGGTGGATTTAATTAATTTGTCCAGTAGGCAACATCCATCACTTAGAAACAGACCTGTTTATACCTGCATGTTGGGGGACCAATCACAAGTGGGCAGCATTTCAGAATAAGCATTCACAATTTTGATTTATTGTTATGGTTTATTTGATATAGACAATGCAAATTACAAAGTCCAACTTCTGCCTGTTATATACAAGCTGTGTTTTCGCATATGGAGATCAAAGCTGTTGCTAGTTTCCAACTCCTGTCCTTCATTAGGCTTTAAATAAGTTAAGAGGAAAAAGCAAGAAATCAAGATTACGAAAAATAACTTGTATAAAATAATAATTGTGGTAATATAAAAAGAAGATAGATCATTATAGAATAGTGAAAATCATCACTTCTTTTATCACATATATCATTATTATGACATTTTAGTATAATTGCTGCTGTGTCACTGACAACATGAGGACACATGGACCATGCATTATAGAAGGCTATGCAGCAAAATACATGGCAGATTGCGTCCCATATGGACCCATGTCCCTCTTCAACACAATTGTTCCATATTAAAAGATTCAACGCCTCGCCTCGTCTCTCAATAAGAAATATGTGGACATTAAAAATCCTGTATCTCTGTGCATGCATGCCTCTAGTGCATAGTGTACCTCTACACACGTCAAAATGTCATGACAAATCTGAAAATACAGATTATCACGAGACACAGCAGAGAAATATTAAATTAATACGAGAATAAGGTCTGTTTCTCTACATGACCATTGCCGTGGATACAGGAAGAGTGGGCGGTCCTTAATGTTGCCAAGAATACACTGCCAGACCAATGTGGACCAATGCATCCCTGGCCACTTCCATATGTGGCCTGAGTCATTGGATCTCCATTCATCCATTCGTCCTCGGGCACATTGAGGTTTGCGTTTACAGCTGTAGTTAAAGCTGTCCACTTGTGATCCGATCACCCAGGACAGATGTTAACCCCAGGTGTACACAGGGCCTATGATGAGGACCAAAGTGTTGGGCTAGCTAAGATGTTGTAGTACAGTTTAACATGGTTCTGCTTGTGTTTGGAATAAGAGTTGAAAGCCAGAACTGACCCAGAAATAGTCACAGTAACTCCATTCGTTAGGTTTCAGCAGAGGCTGCTCCGGACCCTCACCAGGAAGAGGAAACGTCACCCCGTTTATCTGTGGACAGCAAGGATAGACAGGGAGTAAGAGAGATAGAGAGATAGAGAGATAGAGAGATAGATAGAGAGAGAGAGAGAGAGAGAGAGAGAGAGAGAGAGAGAGATAGAGAGAGAGAGAAAGAAAGAAAGAAAGAAAGAAAGAAAGAGAGGGTTTTGTTTTTCTCACATTACACGCATACAGACAAACACACTTCATAGTCATAAGAACATGTGTTCACTCAGTCTGATTCCACAGAGACTTCACTTTCTCTCAGGCTGTTATTATGTAATATCACCATCTGTGTCATCACACTCACACACACACCAAAGCTGCACGGATGAATACTTTTCATATTTTAGTAGTTTACTATCAAAAAAGAAAAAGACAATAAAAACAGTTTGATATTTTTTCTCAGAACAGATCAAGTCTTTCCTTTATCTGTAGTATCTTTTAACCTGTTTTTGTAAAGGTTTTTTTAGAGTCATCAAGGCTGAATCACAATGCAAACACGTCCCCAAAACAGGGGTACCTCCAGTGTCCACTAGAGGCTGTCTCTAACAGTGAGTACATCCCCATAGATCCCAATGTTAAAATGTTCCACTACTTTACAGCAGTAAAACATGTTACTATCCTGTACAAAAAGCAGGTGTGGCTGATAGTGTCTCACCTCAGATGGAGAGTAATGAGCAACATCTTGTTTAAGTTTACAAGCTTAGATTTAGCTAATTCCTCCCTTTTTCCCAGCTCAACCCATAAATCAAAAATTGGTAGCTTCTGGTTCCAAATAAACATGAAATCAAGACTATATCTGTTGGACGTTTAAAGATCATCTCAACAGGATTCTTCAACTAATACAGACAATTTTGGAATAAAGTTACCTGTGCAGGTGTTCTGAAGGGATACATGTCTGTGAAGAATCACAGCACTGGATAGAGAAAATCATCAAAATAATCTAACTAAAGTTTGGTTCTTCAAGCACACCTCTTATTCTGGTCAATGTACCTGATTGTCTTACCTTTCCCCTCTTTCTAATACAATACTTACTAAACCTTCTTCATTCCACAAGTAGACATTCATTTAGAGCTGCTCTGTCATGTCTCGTCGTTAATGTTAAGTTGCACCTTTTATTTTAGTCTTGTCTTGCATGTTTGTGATGTCCACTGTTATTTTGTAGTCACGTCTCTCCTCTCGTTTCAGGCAACTTCACTCCCTGCCCTGGTGTTTCCCCACTGTGGTGATTGTCATCCCCGCCCCTCATTGTTTCCACCTGTGTCCCATTACCTCATGTATACTAGTCTGCGTCTCCCTTTGTCTTGCGCAAGATTGTCGTGTCTTGAACGGTTGTAGTCCACGTTGTCAAGTCTTTCCGTCTAGGTCAGTGATATTAGTCCTTAGAGGTTTTCCAGCGCTGCCGTGTTTTCATTTCTGTCTTTAGAGTTTTCTAGTGATTGCTGTGATTTTTCGTTTGTACTTTGTTTAAATTACTCTAATAAACAGCCTTTTTTTGGTTACTGAGTCGTGCGTTTGGGTCTTTGTTCCGGTTCCTGTCATACTCAACACAAATCATCTCAATCAACATCATCTTCATCCTTACTCTTAGACCTATTGTCCTCATCAAAATACTCATCATCCCTTTTATTATCACATCATCTCTATCCTCATCCTCATCACATTTTACACTCACCATCATGCTTATTCAACATCCTCATCCTCTATTTCAATATCTTCATCATTTTTTTTATTATCATTATCATCCTCATCTTTGTCCTGTTCATAATCATCAATTTTATACTCATCCTCATAATCACACCTATTCTCACCCTTATCCTCCTTCTCATTATCATCTTTATCATCATCTTCACTTTATTTTTAAATTCCTACACTTATTATTATATCCCTATTCTCATCCTCATCCTTATTCCCATCCTTCTCATTATCATCTTTATTGCATCATCTTTTTTTTTCATCATTCCAATTCTCACCCCCATACTTAATGTCTTTCTCAAAATCATCATTATCATCATTATGAGGATTTTCTGTATCATCACCATCTCTAATTTCATCATCATCGTGCTTCTTTTTCCATCATCATCGCAATTATCCTCATTCTCTATTTCTCAACCTTCTCAAAATCATCATCATCATCATCATCATCATCATCATCATCATCGTCATCACATCATCATCATCATCATCATCATCATCATCATCATCATCATCATCATCATCATCATCATTTTTATTGTCTCCATCCTCGACCTCATCAAAGCAACCACCTTCCCTTTCGTCATTCCTGTCCTTCATATAACAACCCTTTATCGTCATTATCATAGCTACAATAATCATCATTATATCATCATTATCACATTTATCATAACCCTCTTCCTTGACATTGTCTTCACTTTCCCATTATCATCTCTATCATCATCATCATCATCATCATCATCATCATCATCATCATCATCATCATCATCATCATCATCATCTTTGTCGTTATCAGAACCATCCTCCTCTTCATCTTTCTCTTCCTTCTCATAACCATAAACCTGCTCATCATCTTCATCATCATTGTTGTCTCCGTCATAAATCTGATCCTTATCATCCTCAATGTAATCACTGTCTACTCATTCTTATCCTTTTCACACTCAGAAGTTTTTCATCCCCTTCATCATCACCATCATTCTCATCAGCCACTTCCTCATACTCTCAATCATCATCATTCTCATTCTTGTCATAGCCCTCAATTTAATCATCGACCCTGTCAATCTCATCATATCATCCTTATTAGAACACTTAAATGCACACTATTAAATATCTTAAACCTCATCAAATAAAACGTCTCACATACAATCGGACATCTTCATCCCCATTTACTGCAGGAGCTCTCACTTAAAACACATCTATTAACACACAAACACACAAAACAAATACATCGTCCCACAAACACACACAGAAACATAATGAGTAATGAGTAACTCTGTTATATAATCACAAACTTTTAAACACACTTATGTGGATTCACTAAAAAACACACACATGAACATGAGATCCCTGCAGTGATTTATGTGAACTCTCTATATGTTAATTTTTCTCTCTCTCAGTTCAATGATCATCATGGACACTAGAAAAACCATAACGCCGCTGTCTGTGCGCACACACTCACACGTAGTGAAACACATTGCATTTAGCTTGTGCCAGGATGTGGACACACTTTTGATGATTCTGTGCGATTCTTTTCATCTTTCAAGTTTCAGTTCAAATAAAAACAAACAGAAAACAGAGAGGATTTGATTCAATGGAACATTTTGTTCTTTCTTTTGTTCAACATTCAGAACAATCGGAGCTCTGATTCAGGCTGCATATCAGTCATTTCTGTTTGTTTATTTATTTACTTAAAAAAAATAAACACAGTTGAAACAAAAAGATGGAAAATGTAAAGTGAGTTAAGATGTTTCTGATGTGTCTGATGTTTATGAGTTGCATGTTTCAGCAGACTGTAGGATTTTCTGCTGCTGTTGCTAAGCAGCAAATTATTTTACACACACATGCACATGCAAATGTACACACATGCACACAAACACACACACACGCACACACACACACACACACACACACACACACACACACACACACACACACACACACACACACACGCACACAACACCCCCAAACAGCCTCCACGTCTGACAAGCAGCAACAAGTCAAAAGGGAATCCATATTTCATGTTGTTTAACATTATTACAGGAAATCAACACACATTAATAATAAAACACTTTGAAGCAGCAGGTGTGAGTGAAGGTGAGAACAAGGTCACCGTCATGTGACTGTGAGAAGGTCATGTGACCCTGTGATGGTCCATCTCAACAGAGGTGGGTGTCTCCATGACGACTGTGCAGGTTGTGTAACATGCAGAGAACAAAAAAAAAAAAGAAACACCTGAGAGGACTGACTTCATGTTTGTGTTCCAGGTTTCATCACCTAAGTGTTTGCTGTGGAGGTTCATTTCCTGTTAGTTTTTCAGAATAAAAGCCTCTCTGTGATTCTGTTGATTGGAGCCGATTGAGAAAATGAAACAGGTTTCATACCTGAGACAGAAACACAACGAGCTGACCATCACTGTGAGCAATAAATTCTGTTTTTTTCTCTCATTGTGTTTTCAGTGAACGCTCCCCCCCTCCTCCCCCCTCCTCCCCCCCTCCTCCTCCCCTCATTGATCTGTGCTATAGCAGTCGTCACCATGGAAACTGGACCTGCTGCATCCTCACCGCTCCGCTGCTGGGGGGGGGGTTAGACCACAAAAACCTGACCGTTCCCCATCACACACAAACACACACATAAACACACACACACAGGCCAGTCTCACGCCCCCTTCATCATCATCATCTTCTTATTCTTCGTCTTCATCACAGATTACATAACTACATCCTCTGTCTGTGTATTAAGATGAAGATGAAGATATATTTCCTACGCTTCATCACATTGAGACACAACTCCGAACTAAAGGCACAAAGTGTTCGATTCCCAAAGAGCCCGTTATGACCCGCTCTGCCCCCACGGCTTGCTGTGGCACTGAGAGGAAGAGGAAGGAAAAGGAAGAGGAGGAAGAACAAACACTGTGTCGAAAACAAGACAGACACACACACACACACACACACACACACACACACACACACACACACACACACACACACACACACACACACACACACACACACACACACACACACAGCCCAGAATGCATTGGGACTGAATAGAGCAGAGACAAGAACTTCTGAAGAGGAGACATATAGAGGAAGAGGAGGATGAAGGTCCTAATTGTTATATAGAAGAAGAAGATGATGGAAATGAAGAAGAGAATGAAGATGAAAGGGGTGTCTTTAGGATGAAAGGGATGATGGAGCCCCTGGTTAAACAACAGATAAAAGATGATGAAGATGATGGAGCTGATGAAGGTGGTGCATGTACTCACAGTGGTTTTGGTCTCCTTCACCTCGTTGGTGGTCCTCTTGCCCGGGGAGGAGGGGGGCTGGGGGGCAAGACATGACGGGTCGTCAAAACTCTCCTCTGTGTCAAAACTGGCCTCCATCTTCATCATCCTCTTCCTCCTCCTGCTGCTTCCTCTCTCCTCCTCCTCTCCTCTGCACTGAGCCTCGCTTTCCCCTCCTCCTCCTCCTCCTCTCTCTCTCTCTCTTGCACCCTCTCTCTCTCTCTCTGTGCAGCGAGCGGAGAGGAGTCGTGTGCAGGGGGAAGGAGGGGGGAGGAGGGTGAGGAAGAGGAGGGTGTGTGTGTGTGGGTGTGATGAAGAGTATCCTCGGGTGAAGCTGCTGTCAGAGGAGTTTTTCAGGATGCTGCCTGTGAGGAGATCTGCATCCTCACCTTCCTCAACCCCATCCCCCCCATCCTCACCCTATGGTGTCCATGCACAGAGAGAGGGAGAGGGTGAGGCAGGTGATGGATGGAGGTGTTGGAAAAAAACAACATAGAAAAAAAATAACAAAGGAAAAACACAGAGGAAAAAACTGAGGAGGGAGGGAGTGTTTACATGATTCCTGCCACGCCTCCTCATTCCCAGGGAGTGGGGGGAGAGGGAGGGAGCAGATAGTGAGGGAGGAGGGGGTGCATGTGTGTGAGTGTGTGTGTGGGGTGGTTCGATATTAACGTTTGAATGATGATCTCTATGGACCGATTATTATCAAACAGAAGGAGGGGAAACAGGCAGCCAATCAGACACAGCCGGTGTGTGTTTGTGTGTGTTTGTGTGTCTGTGTGTGTGTGTGAGTGTGTGTGTGTGAGGTTTAGACTGAGCTGCAGGCAAAACAGTTACTTCACCGTTTTAATAATTTTAATATTCTCCCTGCTAAAACTGCTTTTGGATTCTGACTTTCATGAATGTTTGAATATTCAATTTTTAAAAAAGTTTTGATAAAAATGAAAAAAGTTTTGGTATTTATTTGATATTATTTTATTCTAGAGTTTTTACATGTAAGTCTTGTGTATTAATGTCACCAAGTAACAATAGTTTCTAGATTTCATTAATGCTAATGCTTGGTCTATGGTGACCCTGAAGAACACCTGAACAAACATTTCATGATGCAGAAAACATTTTACTGAAAGCAACAATATTTTGGAAAAATTTATAAAAACATTTGTAAAACAAACGATATTTCCACATAATTTTTTTTTATTAAATGCAAAAATATTTCACAAAACACACAAAATAATTTATTGAACACAAAATAATTTAACCTAATACAAAATAATTGAACCTAACACAAAATAATTTAACGTACCACAAAATAATTTAGCCAATAGAAAATAATTTAACCAATAGAAAATAATTTAACCTAACACAAGATAATTTAACCTAACACAAATAATTTAACCCAACACAAATAATTTAACCCAACACAAAATAATTTAACCTTACACAAAATAATTTAACAAATAAAAAAACATTACACTATATAAAAACAGAACATTAATAAAACACAAAATTATTTCACAAAAGCCAAACTATTTGATGAAATTCAAAAACATAAAAAACCCCATATATTATATATACAGACACTTAATGTTCCTTTTGTTTAGTTTTGTGAAGTGTTTTACACTGTTTTTTATCATGGAAGATTTTATAAAACAAGGGCTGTCAAAGTTAATAACAAGTAATTGGGAATTCATTTTTGACGCCACTAAATTTTTTTGTATGTGCCGTTTATGGTTGCTTGTTTTATGACTGTGACCCTCAGCCTAGAAATCAGAAAGCGGTGCAGCAGTAATGTCATGGAGGACAACAAGAAACAAACCTCTTTGAGTTGTTATGGATAAAGAAATGGAAACACAGTTCCACAATTTCAAAAACTTGAAAATCACTAACATTTGAGCTCAGACTGATATCAGGCCTCTGGGTCGCATCAGGTAACGTTATATCTTGAGTTGATCAGTGTCTGTTAATCAAATCACTGATACACAAACATGGGTCAATCACCAAACCACGTTTTTGAATACATTCAATGCCAATCTGAACACACTAGAGGAAGGATTTATTGAGTCTGAACATTTCATGTTCTGCTTTCAGCTTAAATGTCTCTGCATCACCTGTGACTCATCAGCTGACACACACAGGCGCACACAGAGAAACACACGAGTCACTTTGCTCTAAGGCACGTTCAGAAAACTGTGACCTCTTATCTCAGCATGTGTTTAATCAGCAGCAGGTCTGCATAAAAAAAACCAGTCACATTTTTACACACAAAAAGATTTAAGAATGTCAGACACATCAAATATCTTCATACAGTCAGATTATATGAAGACTAGGACTTAATCCTCATCATTATATGTAATGTGACAGTTTAATAAATACATCTGCAGATAGTTAAACATCTTCATGGAGGGAGTTTCAGTTTGAACACATTTTTTATTCTTGAATATTATATTTGTTTTTGTTCTTGTTGTGTTTCTGGATTTCATGTGAAATATCTGACATGTGAGAGGATGGATGGTCAGTGTTCAGTCTGGGTCAGGTGACTCCTGCAGACACTCACACACACACACACACACACACACACACACACACACACACACACACACAGAGACACCATCTGCTGCAAACAGGAAGCATACAGAAAAACAAAGAGGACAATTTGAGACACCATGAAATCACTGTCAGTAAAATCTGAATGTTTGCTTTTATTCACAAGATAGAGCCTCAGTGTTATCAGAAGCAAACAAATAACTCTGTTTTCTCTAATAATACATAATAATGCATTTATTATTTCTCTCCTGATGTAGAGGAGTTTAACTTTATATCCAAAACCACTGAACTGTTATATCTTGTTGTTCCAGAGCTGAAGGGAGAATACAAAGTCTTCTTTAAAAAGAAAAGATTAAGAATTTTCAGCGTAACATGGTTTTTATCCTCTCTTCTGTATTTACGATTGATTTCCTATATGATTCCACTCAGCCAAGCAGGGAGTCCTTCACACTTCGGAGAGCATACACATACCTCTCACAGAGCACACACACACACGCATGCACACACACGTATACACACACAACCACACATGGGCTGCAGTGTTTTGAAGCTTCTTCCAGAGAGAAACAAACAGTGACAGCTGCTGAGGGTAAAAATAGACGTGTGTGTTATTCGCCTGACGTCACTTAGACGAGACTTTTGGCTGAAAGACCAAACAAACAAGAAAAACTTGAAAAAAAAAAAAACACAAAAAAATCTTAGAAATCAAAAACAACAACAAAAACTTTGAAGACATCAAAAACATCAAAACAATATCAATCACTATATAATCGTAAAAATAATAGACATTTCAAAAACAGCAAAGCTACATCAAAAAGAACGAAAATATCAAAAACATACAACCATAAAAACAACAAAAACTAAATAATAAATCAACAAACACAACAAAAACATCAAAACAAAAAACACCAAAACAAAAAAATATCAAAACACTAAAACATCGACACAAAAAAAATATCAAAACACTAAAATATAACAAAGTATCTAAATTATACAACAAGTTATAACTCATATTTTTCTTTTTTTTAAATTTGAGCTCTGAATAAATAGAATAAAACCTTTAAAGTTGTAACCAGTGTTTTTTTTTTTACCTCTATGTATCCTTGTTTAATTTAAAAAGTGAAAACCAGGTGACGCCGCTGCGATTAGAGCCTGGGTCTGAAAATGTTTGACAGAGCTTCAAAGAGAAACCTAAATCCTGCTCTTTAAGCCGCTCTGATGTTTAGCTATCATCCTCCCTGTCCTTTCTGACCTCACACTGACGTGACTTCGCTGACCTCCAGCAGTCTAACTTTAGACAGAAACAACAGAAGAAGAAGAAGATGCTGGGCTGTGTAAGGCTGTCTCTTTGTTAAGGCTGCTCCTAGTATTTCCTGTCAACTGTTTGTGATAATCCAGAAATAGTACGGTCAATAATCCTATAAATAAAGATGATAAATTCTCTTTAAAGCTTGTCTGATCTTCATGTCGCCTTAAACCTGCTCATCTACACTTTAACATCCAATATATCACCTTTACACAGACTACAAATGTTAAAAAAGCTTTATTATGTTTGTGTGAGTGAGTGTGTGTGTGTGTGTGTGTGTGTGTGTGTGTGTGTGTGTGTGTGTGTGTGTGTGTGTGTGAGACGGTGAGAGTGGGTGTTTAAAAACGACAGACACTGAGTGAGACAACTTAACAAAGTGTATAAAATATATCATAAGATAAGACACAATCAGTTCATCAATCAGTCTGTGTTCATAGTGTGTTTAGTTTAATGTTGTGTAAACAAATATGCTGCTGGGTCAGGGGTCAGGGGTCAGAGGTCAGATGCAACGCTGCTTCACAATTGCACTGGTTTTCATAAAAACTGGTTTATTATTTTTTGGTTGTTTTTATTTTGTTTATCTTTTAGTTTACATTTTTAAGATTCATATATTTTTTCAGATTTTTCTGGTGTTCAAACCTAAAGTTAGGAAATATAATTTCTTTAAGTTTCTGTTTGAAAATTTCCCTGAAAATGACCTTAATACAAATAGACCTCATCTGTCTGTGTTTTATTTAGGTGTGTCATTGTGTCTTTAACCTCTGTGTGTGTGGTGTGTGATGTGTTTAATCCAGATAATTATCAGGTCTGTGTAACTTCATCTCTTCATGTCCATGTAAAGAAAACAGGCTTCACACTGAGGACACAGATACAACTATAAAAAGTACACACACACACATTGTTCATGTCAAGGAGAAGGTGAGAACGCAATTTTCTGTGTATGCGTCTTTATTTTAGCCTGAAAAGTTACACACAGTAATCTTTTTAACAAACTTAAATACTTACATCAAGCTTCAGACATCCTGCTGCTGAATCCCGCTGTAAGACGGTGAGTTTAAACTGAATTATTGATTGCATTTATATTTTCATAGACTTTTCATCAAAGTTTCAATCAAACCTGGAGAACAGATCTCACGTTTGATTCATGATTGTTGTGTGTCCTTGTCGAAAAAAAAGTATATCCCATAATGAAACAGTGTTTATTTGAAGTATGATATACAAATGGTGAATTGAAAACAGCTGCAAACATAAGCTCATCCAAACAGCTCTATGGTACAAGGGATAGACCTACTGCTCTGATGGTTGTGGGTTCAAGTCCAACTGAGGGCTTTAATTGTGTGATGAAAATGAAACCGTTTTCTCACAATTGGGTTGAGCTGTGTTTTTAAACAGCTATAAAAAGGTGGTTGAATGAAAAGACCTAAAAAGGCATTCACACCAAGGCAGCTCTGTGGTGTTTTGGATTGGGCTGCTTCCTTATAGTCTGATGGTATGCGGTTCAAATTCAACTGAGGGCGTTAAATGTGAGATGAAATGAAACAGTTTCCTTGCGATGTGGTTGGGTGGTTATATACCTCCTTATACCCCTGTTCTTCGACCTGCGCTTCCCATTGCCTTTTTCCTCCATTTGTGGTGATTTTCCTGGACTTCATGGCTTTTGTCCTGCTCCTACCTGCGTCATCCTTCTTCTGTCCCTTGTACGGTCCCTTCTTCAACCTTGTACGGTCCCTGCCTCAACCTTGTCATCCCTGCCTCAACCTTGTACGTTCCCTACACTGGACTTGAGCTGCCCTGGTCTTTAATGTTGGGGACGCCAGTCCTGCTCACGGGCACCAAGGCAGTTGGCTTAGCTCCTGAGGGAGTGGGTGGATAGGATGCCAGGTAGAGACCATTATGAGCCCTTTCCAACACTGGATCCAGTGGCTCTGAAAGGAGCTCATCCAATTCATACACTGTATTTGTGATGGGGACTGCAGCAACATTTTCAATTTTTCACCACTAAGGTTCCACTTACCCAAGCTTTAAACAGCTATCACAGATTTTGCTACAGGAGTTGAGATTATATCTTTTAATATTTGTTATTAGATACCTTTATGAACACATTGGTGAAGAAATTTTTTGGCCAGGAATTTATTCCCAGATTTTCACAATTTTTCCTAACTAATGACAGAAACTACATATTAAATAAGGACTTAACATCTTCTGCGTCGGATTCTGCGTTACACGTTGCCCCAAGCACCTTAATGAAATCTGTACTTTAGTAAAAAGCCACACACTTTTTGAAGGCTAGATAGCTAGCTGTTTTTTCTTCTTCTCTTCTTTTCAGACATAAACACCCTGATTTGAATATTAAAAAGTACATACTTTTAAATGCCTTGTAGAGATGAAGAAAGGTAAAACTTGTTTTCTTATGCTGAATCATGTGGGTTCAAAACGTCTAATCATGGGGCGCTGGTGGCCTAGCGGTCGACTTACTGCATGTATTTCCCCGCTCTCTACTCCCCACATTTCCTGTCTCTCTTCAGCTGTCCTATTAAATAAAGGCAAAAGGGCCAAAATTATAACTTAAAAAAACCCCTAAAAGTCTAATCATAAATCCTCCATGACGTTAGTGTGTTTTTCAGCTGTACATATAACTGTTGACTCTTGACATACTAACTCAACCTAATTCCTGTTCTGTTCTCTCATTTGTTTCAAACTACACTGTTCTTCTGTACAAAGTGATGCCTCTCTTTTTAATTTCCATAACAGTTCTAGGCGAGGATAAATGTATTCAATTATTGCTACAAAAGCTGTAGTTTTTTGGAGCACTGATAGGACAGTTGAAGAGAGACAGGAAATACTGGGAGCAGAGAGTGGGGGATGACATGAGGCAACGGTAGCCCAAATGGTACCACTTTGAATCTCAGAAGAACTGCCAAAATCTAACAATATTTTTTTTTAGTTGTCAACTGAGTTAATCCCCTTATACTTTAAAACTTTTTCTGACTTTCTTTTTCGGACAAAATGATTACCAGGTTACACCAAGAGTTTAACTTAGTATAGAGAGGAATAGACTTGTAGTTGGGATATTTGTCAGTCAAAGTGTATTTCATAAAATGTATAATAATAATAATGATTGAAAGTTTGTATATTTTCTGTCACTCAGGTGATAAGATGAGCAGTGATGGTGAGATGGCAATCTTTGGACCGGCGGCTCCGTTCCTCCGGAAGTCTGAGCAAGAGCGGACGGAGGCTCAGAGTCGTCCGTTTGACGGCAAGATAGCCTGTTTCGTCAGCGATGACAAAGAGCTTTATGTGAAGGCGGAGATCACAGAGAGGGAGGGAGCGACTGTAACAGCGAAGACACATGACGACAGGGTGAGTGAAGGGTTAAACCGATCAATATCTGACCAATAACTTTTTAATCAACAAACCACTTTTTAAAAGTCTGAATGTCTGATGTGGATTTTATTTCACCTTGGTATTTTCAATTTAACCTGAAGTAAAAATCAGGTCTAATTAGACTGAATCCTTCTCTTAAAACTATTTTAGTTTGTTCTTGAGTAAATTTTGTCAGTGCTGTGTTTTTGAATGTTCGGACCTTTAACTTGAAGCATCATATTGATTATGTGTTCAATGACAGATTTTAAGTGGCTGTGTGTTCTAGACAGTGGAACTCCAGTTTATTCAGTCTTTTTAAAAATTTTCAAACCTTTAGTATTTAACTTTGTTCTTACCTGATTTTATATATCAGACGGTGACGGTCAAAGAAGATCAGGTGTTTCCCATGAATCCTCCGAAGTTCGATAAGATCGAGGACATGGTGATGATGACTCACCTTCATGAACCTGCTGTCCTGTTTAACCTGAAGGAGAGATACGCTGCTTGGATGATCTACGTATGTATTTTAAAATGAAATGTCAGTTACCAATCAATCAATCTTTATTTGTGTCACGCCAAATCACGACAAACGTTATCTCATAACGCTTTTTACAAACAGAGCAGGTCTAGACCGTACTCTATGTTATATTATTAACAAAGACCCAACACCAAGGGCCCGATCTACTAAATGTTTGCGTGTATAAAAACACGTGCAAACTTGATAGCGCGCGCAAAGCTGACGTACTAACAGGGAGCACCGAGGATTGCGTCTTTCAAATGAGCAAAATAGCACTCACAAATCATTTAGCATGTTTGCCTTCGTGAATATGCAGAATACATGTAGATCATCAGGACATGCAAAATACTGGGATGAGGAGATGCAAATGTAATCATTTAGCACACGCAATGTGATCTATCAAATTGAAGCAGATAGCGCGCGCTGTATTTGCGTCTATATTTAGCACGTTTGAAAGGCAGGTGCAAACTGGCACAGCGTTACGCACACATGGCTGCGGTCACTGTAACGCTCATCATAACATCGCTTTACAACATGCCCGCAACAGCGGGGCTTACAAGCATTACTAAATGTTTTAGTCAATCAAACCAAGATAACAAAATAATAATAATAACAAAACAACACAAATTCAAAGCAGTTCAGCACCACGGATAGCAACCACATCATTCTGACACCCACTTTAACTTTTTCATGTAATGAGAGCACACTAGGTCACTGTATCAACAGCTATACAGTTTAGTAAAATTGGCACAGCGGCCCACATCTTCACATACACACAAAAAAACAACATGAAGTACTCGGCCTACTCACCACTGTTTGGATGAGCCTTAAGCTCCGCGGACTTGTCCACGATGCACTGTATGTCCATTTTCTTTGATCTGTCATTCTAAATAGATAACATGACATGTCCACTCAGTCTATTCTGTCCCATCGTGCTCATCAAGGGGTTTTTAGTTAGTTTTATCTTGGAGAATGAGCGCTCACTGAGCTGCGCAAGGCAGCTCTGCGTAACTCCTCATCTCGTGCTTGCAGCAGTGTGTTGGGGTGAATTGACTCAAACATGTTCCCAGTTCCATTTAAGCTGGTGAACCTTTGGGACAGTTGCTGGATGATGATATCAGGCATTAAAAACGTTCACCCGATAGTTGCTCCCTGGGACAGTGAGGCGACGGTCTTCATCCAAGTGACGCCTAACTTTTCTAGGCGTCACTCCCAAATCGCGTTTCTAACGCTGAGATGTCTCTGCTGGAGTTCACCGATGTGTTTATTTCCCTCCTCCACTAAAACCTCCAACTCTATGTCTTCAAACTTCATTTATCGCTTAAGGTTCTCTCAAACTCTACATGGTGACAGCTGATAGCACACGCAAAATGCTCGTAAAATAGGGCGGTCCGCACCACTTTTACACTCGTTATCATTTGCGCACGCAGTCTTAGTAGATCACCCGCAACACGCCCAGAAATAGCACATGCAAAATTATTCTTTGCACACGCAAATTAGCGCTTGTTATTTGGGATCTTAGTAGATCAGTCCCCAAAACGGGATAAGATCCAGTCCCCTCTTACTGACAGAACTTACCTCATCTAAATCCACCATTAGCATTACACCTCGCAATATTTAGCAAGTTACAGTGGTGAGGAAAACTTTCTTTAACAGGCAGAAACCTCGAGCAGAACCATATTCACCTGCCTCGACCGAGTTACCAGAGTTTAGATAAAATCAGGGAGAAAATGAAAAGTAAAAATACGTATTTTAAGTTATTTGATGTGCCATTCTTTGTATAAATTATTGATGATCAGGGTTGGACAGATATATATTTTTTATTTTTATTTTTATTGTTTAATTTAGATATATTTGTATCATGTAATAGCTCATTAGAAGCCAGGATAACATTTTAATTATAATAAACTTATAATTAACTGAGCATTTATAAGTCAACTACTGGGATTTTTTTCTCATCAAATCAACATTGCTGTTAAATAGCTAGCATAGCATCCGGTGTTTTTCGTGATTTCAGACTTACTCCGGGCTCTTCTGTGTGACGGTGAATCCCTACAAATGGCTGCCGGTCTACAACCCCGAGGTGGTTCGAGCCTACAGAGGGAAGAAGAGGATGGAGGTCCCTCCTCACATTTTTGCTCTGTCTGATAACGCCTACCAGTTCATGCTAACCGGTAGGCTAATTTCATGCTAACTGTAATAACTTTATGCCAACAAACTTTGAAGAAGTACCTCATGCCAACCTGAACATTCAGTTTACTCACAGAAATGCTACACTAAAGTCAACAGGTACATAATTATGTTAATGATAACATTAAAGCTAGGGTTGTTAGTCACGGAAAACTAGCATGAATTTGAATGTAGCATTTCCTCAGGACTTCGTCTAACACCTCCCCACTCCCCTCGGAGCTTCTCCAAAACGACACCCCTGCTCACATGCATGAGCGCCGCTGATTCGCGACCATATGATCGTGACTGATTCAAAACCGGTCCTCAGCACATCGTTTGTGTTTTGCACTACGTCAACTCATGTCTCACTCAGCGGTAAGAAAACACCAAAACATTAACATTAGTGATGTGCGGATCGATACTGAAATATCGATACTTCCGATACCAGATCTTTATGCTTTAAAATCGATTCTCAAATCAAAATATCGATACTTTTTAAACTTCAGTAATTTCAGGCAATGTTTATCATTAACAGGAACACAGTGGAAAGTAACTAAACCATTGAGATCTTCTCTAAATGATACGCAGTTGGTGGGAACTACTAGTTCTAGTTCTTAATAATTAAACAATAGTTTATTTTAATGGTTTTATTGTTTTACTTATTTCCTTTTTTTTTTGTTTAAAACACAATTTTCACCTACTTTGTATGATTCTGTCCTTGTTGTATTAGCTCGGCTATATTGTAAATGAGGCCGCTACCTCGATATATACAAAAGAGTTTAAAATAAATGAATGAATAAATAACTCAGAAATACACTACTTTTAGATTTACCAGACACATTAGGTGTATTTGCACAAAGTATCAGTATCGTATCGGTATCGCCGATACCAGCCTGAATTTTTACTCAGTATCGTATAGGAAAGGAAATCGGTGGTATTGAACATCACTAATTATCATAATGAAAATTAAAAACACAAACAAACATGAAATATACGTGCAGGAGGCGGGCAGAGCGGCAGGAGAGGATTTGATAGGTTTCATAATTTGGCTCCTGGTGGCAAGGATTGGTTGGTGTTGTCCCAGGTTCACTCTGGCTGTAGATAGAGGCTTTTTTCATTCTTTTTTAACAACACATTATGTATTGATTGCCATTGAGACATAAAGATTATTTTAAACAGTATAGTTGTAACATGGAACTATATATTAGTATGTTAAACCTGCTCCATGATAAATAGTCTTACACCCACTAGATGGAGCTGTTGTTCCAAAGTATAGCTCAGACAGTGTAAGGTTTCCCATTTTCCAGAATTCTTCCGTTCACAAAACGCAGCACGATGCTAACAGTCTGTATAAGTTTCTGCCGATCATGGAGAAAGAATGTAACAACAAGAAGCTGTTGCGTGGTTCCTTCCTTTTATATAAGTTACCACAAGTATAACAAAACGTGTATCTAAATCTGACTACCAACCCCAGCTTTAAGTGAATATAGGTAGTTAGCTCCGGAGTCAATGCTAAGTCATGAGTCTAGCTTCACACTGTCTTCTTTTTTTCATTTATTTTATTTAACCTTTATTTAACCAGGTGTGTTAATTGAGAACCAATTCTCATTTGCAATAACGACCTGGGCGAGAAGGCAACATAGGTGGCATGACAATAAATAAAAGACAAAACAAAAAACAGAGATTACATACAGAGAGACCTAGAGACAGAACAATACAATACAAAAATATGACAGCAGTGAACAACTTAAAAGCAATTTAAAAGCAAGTGCAGTGATATTGAGTTATGGGGTGTATTAGGTTTTTGAAAGTGGCAAGTGGAATGAGAGAGGTCAGCTTTAGGGATTGTTGCAGGTGATTCCAGTCATTTGCAGCGGAAAACTGGAAGGAGGTGAGACCAAAGGAGGTCCAGGCTTCGGATGGGATTAGCTTGATAAGGCTACTTGAGCGCAGGCTACGGTTTGTGCTGTGAAGTTTGAAGTTTTTTTTACGTCCGCAGATCGAGAAAACCAGTCAATTCTCATCACGTAAGTTCCCTTTTTTAATCGTGAGCTATTAATTAAGTATCATTTTAGATACATTAATAAATATTTGATATTTGTAAACAGATATAAAGTTTAAATGTTCATGAATGTTGTGTATTTTAGTGGAGAATCAGGTGCAGGAAAGACTGTCAACACGAAACGTGTCATTCAGTATTTTGCGACAATCGCAGTTTCTCCAGACAAGAAGAAAGAGGCGAACGGTAAAATGAAGGTGAGCTGACTTTGACGAGCTTAAGATTCTGTATTTATTTAATAAATATTATTTTGAGAGTAATGCATTTTATCAGGCTGTGCTTAGTTGTGGTTTACATGTCTTCTGTTGGTTTAGGGGACTCTGGAGGATCAAATCATCCAGGCGAACCCTCTGCTGGAGGCTTTCGGGAATGCAAAGACGATGAGGAACGATAACTCGTCACGTTTTGTAAGATAGATTATTTATTTTGCTTTAACATGACTATATTTACAGTAACAAGTATAGTAACTAAGATAATTATACATTTTTTAAACAGGGAAAATTTATTCGAATCCACTTTGGTGCAACTGGTAAACTGGCCTCTGCAGACATAGAAACGTGTGAGTGTAAACACATGTTGTAAGGAATATAATCAGAGTTATATTATGTCTGTGAACGTGACAATATCTTTCTCTGTTTTAGATCTGCTGGAGAAGTCGAGGGTGACATTCCAGCTGTCAGCAGAGAGGAGTTATCACATTTTTTATCAGCTCACCTGCAACAAAAAGCCAGAACTGATTGGTAATACAACCCACTGATTCATTTCATCATCATAATTGTTGTTTTTGAATTTATAAACAGATGTCAGAGCTTTATTTTCTCCTTCCAGATCTTCTTCTGATCACCACAAACCCATATGACTTTGCCTTCGTCAGCCAAGGAGAAATCAGCGTGAAGAGCATCGACGATGCTGAGGAGCTGATGGCCACCGACGTGAGTTAAACATTATAATATACTGTTTTTGTTGTTCCTCATTTATTCACATCTGATGTTGTTATCTTATAACAGGAGGCTTTTGATATCCTGGGTTTCACCAATGAAGAGAAACTCTCCATCTACAAGCTGACAGGAGCAGTGATGCATTATGGGAACATGAAGTTTAAGCAGAAACAGCGAGAGGAACAGGCGGAGCCGGATGGCACAGAGGGTGAGACTATCATCATATAGAAATTATAAAAGGAAACAGAAACAAAAAATGTTATAATATCAAATTTGACTAGTTATTGAATACAAAGAAAACAGGTAAAAACCTCAGAGCAGCGTCTATTTTTCGTTACACAAACTGGGTGTCGTCATTCATCCATCACTCAGCTGTGATTCTTCCTCCAGAGAGAAGATATATTTTCTCTGATTTCTGCTTCATTTGAACATCTATCTTTAATTCTGTTTGTCAGTGGCTGATAAAGCTGCGTACTTGATGGGTCTGAACTCTGCTGATCTGCTGAAATCTCTGTGTTACCCCCGAGTCAAAGTTGGGAATGAGTATGTGACCAAATCACAGAACGTGCAGCAGGTCAGACTGTTTATGATGTCTCATGGTTTTATGTTTATCATACACATTAATCCACTGCAGAGGAATAAGAGGAGCAGATGTCTGTTAGTGACTTTTGATAAATAGAAATTTAATACAATAATGTTTGCTGTTGGTATATCCCAAAATAAGGAGAGCAAATCAGTATTTTTTTCTCTCTCTTTCTGTACAACAATAAAAAATCCTCTGCAGGTTTATAACGCCATCGGTGCTCTGGCTAAATCCGTCTATGAGAAGATGTTCCTGTGGATGGTTGTTCGTATAAACCAGCAGCTCGATACCAAACAGTCACGACAACATTTCATCGGTGTCCTCGACATCGCAGGGTTTGAAATCTTTGACGTAGGTGTTCAGAGCCTTTTGACAATGTTTCATCCAGAGGTTTTATGAGTTACTGTATATATTTCATTATATTTATAATTTGTCTTTTAGTATAACAGCATGGAGCAGCTCTGCATCAACTTTACAAATGAGAAACTGCAACAGTTTTTCAACCACCACATGTTCGTGCTGGAACAAGAGGAGTACAAGAAAGAGGGAATCGACTGGGAGTTCATTGACTTCGGGATGGACTTAGCAGCCTGCATCGAGCTCATTGAGAAGGTGAGGTTATTTGAACATCAATTTGTAGTCAGGATACTGAATATTTCCTATATTTTAGGGTATTAAGAGTTCATAATGACTTCTTTAATAAACTGTTGTTTAATTGTAGCCGATGGGGATCTTCTCCATCCTTGAAGAGGAGTGTATGTTCCCAAAGTCTTCAGACACGTCCTTTAAGAACAAACTGTACGATCAACACATGGGGAAAAACAACTGCTTCCTGAAGCCAAAGGTCGTCAAAGGGAAACCTGAAGCTCACTTCACTCTGATGCATTACGCAGGGACAGTGGACTACAACATCAGCGGCTGGCTGGAGAAGAACAAAGATCCTCTCAATGACACAGTGATCCAGCTGTACCAGAAATCCTCCGTCAAAATACTGGCCATGCTGTACGCCAGCTTCTCCGGCCCAGAGGGTACACTCAGATTTTAACACTGAGGTTTACTAAATGTTTAACATAAACTCTGGTTTTACATTATTTATACATTATTATAATGTATAAAGAACAAAGTGAAAGTAATCAGTATCCAAACAGTCACAGTGATGTGTTTTTGTAGCCGAAGCAGCAGCAGCAGCAGCAGCAGGAGGTGGAGCCAAAAAAGCCGCCAAGAAGAAAGGAGCGTCTTTCCAAACTGTATCAGCGCTTTTCAGGGTATGATGCTAACTGACGTTGAACTTTTTTGGTAAAGTATAAAAAATTACATTCAACATGAATGTCTGTACAAAACATCAGCGATACAACAGATCTCTGTTTTATTTCCCTTCCACTTAAATACTTTTGATATCTTTCAGTTTACAGATCTGTTGGGCTGATGAGTTTGACAGAAACTTAACTTTTAAAATTCATGACATGGTTTAAAGCTAAAATGTACACTAATCTCATAACTGTAATTCAAATCTAAACATTTCTGAAGGCAGAACTCATAAAAATTCAAATGAATGTTTTCTGAATGGAAACAAAAACTTAAACTTGTCTCTAATTATCTTTCAGGAGAATCTGGGGAAGCTCATGACAAACCTGAGAACGACTCATCCTCACTTTGTGCGCTGTTTGATCCCCAATGAGACCAAAACTCCAGGTGATTTTTATACACCTCTTATGATTGTACTGCTAAATAACGAAAATGTTGATCACAGTGGAATTTGATGATTTGCAAATCATATAAACCCTATATTAGATTGAAAATAGTGCAAAGACAACTTAGTAAATGTTGAAACTGAAACTTTGATTCATGAAAAAAGCTCGTTTTAAATTTGATGCCAGCAACATGTTTCAAACCTGTCGAGGCAGGATCATGTTTTTGTTGCACCACCTCCTTTTTTAACAACAATATACAACATATTATTATATTATGATATATTATATCATATTATTATTGCCTACAGCTCAACTGATTATGTCACTGTCTTTATAATATTTTTTTTTACTATTCTCTATCTCTGTATCCAGACATATCTATGTATTTATTCATATTGCATACTGCACCTGAACTGCCTCACAGTGCATTATTTATAGATTTTTTATATTACTCTGGAATGACCCTGTTACCATCTGTAATAATCACACCATGTCAACCTGTCACTTTACAACTATTTACACCATGTTTTACATTTTTATATACTTTTAAATTCTATTTTTATCTATCTATTTTTATTTTTACTTTTATTTAAATGCAGTCTCTACCTCTCTTTATTTGTGCTCTGTTATTCTTGTACTACTCTTGGTACTACTGTATCTCTGTGTTGCTGCAACAACCAAATTTCCCAACGGGGATCAATTAAGTATTATCTTATCATTTCTTATCTTATCTTATCTAAGTGTTTAGGAACAGAGGAGATTTTAGAGTTTTGAAAGTGAAATATCCCATTCTTACCTGATACAAGATTTCAGCTGCTGAACAGATCAGGGTCTCCTATGTCATACTTTTAATTTTATGATGCTCATGGGACAGGTCTGACTGCAGGCAGGTCAGTTTAGCACCTGGACTCTCCTACTACAGCACCATGCTGTTGTGATACCTGCAGAATGTGTTTTGGCATTATAATCCTGAAATATGCATAATCTTATCTGAAAAGGCATTGACTGGATGGCAGCACATGTCTCTCCAAAATCCTTATTCTACTGCATTAAGTAATAGAGCCTTCTCAGATGTGAAAGCTACCAATGCCATAGACACTTATGTATCCCCCTACCATCAGGAATGCTGGCTCTTCAAAAGTATATACAAGAAACCTTAAAATGAATGTTGCCATTTGTCGTAGGTTCCATGGACAACTTCCTGGTTATCCATCAACTGCGCTGTAACGGCGTCCTGGAGGGAATCCGTATCTGCAGGAAAGGATTTCCCAGCAGGATCCTCTATGGGGATTTCAAACAGAGGTAAATAGAGTTGAAATGTTTGACCTCTGTACAAATACAGTTTAATTTAAACATTTAATAATGTTTGGTTTGTAAAAACCCTTTTGTTTTTATCATCTGTCAGATACAGGATCTTGAATGCCAGCGCTGTCCCTGAGGGGATGTTTATGGACAACAAGAAAGCTGCGGAGAAACTCCTGGGCTCCATTGACGTTGATCACACGCAGTACAAGTTTGGACACACAAAGGTTTTATCATTTAGATTAACTGTAGAGATTTGGGTAGTGAAATGAACTGGTGTTTGCAGATTATTAATCTCTTTATCTTTAGGTGTTCTTTAAAGCTGGTCTGCTCGGCGCTCTGGAGGAGATGAGAGACGAGCGTTTGGCTCAGGTGGTGACGTCAACTCAGGCTCTGTGTCGAGCTTTCCTCGTCCGGGTCGAGTTTCAGAAGATGATGGCCAGAAAGTAAAAAAAATCAAATATTTAAGGCTTTAAATTTGAAACAAAACATGTAGAGTCAGATTTATCTGAGTGTGATTTTAGATGTATCGAAGTGGCTTACTCAGGAAGCTCATGAAACGTGAAGTTAGAGAATCTAGAGCCGTGTTAGCAGCTCTGTGAATGTGTTATAAAGCACAGCGTAATGCTAACCTGCACAATCTTTGCGAGTCAAAGTAGAATCTATTATTTTGAACTAGATGCTCATCAGAAGGACACGACAGGTGTGTTTGTGTAAAAGGTAAATTCTTTAAATCAGAGTACAGTAATCCTATCTTCACTCTGACAGGGAGGCAATCTACACCATCCAATATAACTTCCGCTCCTTCATGAACGTGAAACACTGGCCCTGGATGAAGCTGTACTTCAAGCTCAAACCTCTGCTGAAGAGCGCAGAGGCTGAGAAAGAAATGGCTCAAATGAAGGTGGATTTCTCCAAACTCAAAGAGGATCTTGGCAAATCTGATCACAGACGCAGAGAGCTGGAGGAGAAGATGGTGTCAATAGTTCAAGAGAAGAACGACCTGCTGCTGCAAGTCCAGGCTGTAAGTTTGTTGTTTACTTTTATCACCTGCTGGACTCTGTTATTATCATCAGTTTCTAGCTGTAGCAACTATAAAATCATTGTTATGATTGTTACCCGTGTCTGTGTCAGGAGGCAGACAGTCTCCAGGATGCAGAGGAGAGGTGTGAAGGTCTCATTAAGAGTAAGATCCAGCAAGAGGCCAAGCTGAAGGAGGTGATGGAGCGTCTTGAGGACGAGGAGGAGGTGAACGCCGAGCTGACCGCCAAGAAGAGGAAGCTGGAGGACGAAAGCTCGGAGCTGAAGAGAGACATCGATGACTTAGAGCTTACGCTAGCTAAAGTGGAGAAGGAGAAACACGCCGTGGAAAACAAGGTTAAAAATTAATTAGGGGCAGATAACAGTTCAATTATCGCCACGTTAAAGGAGGAATTTTCACATTAGCTCTCAACGTTCAGGTGAAGAACCTGACGGAAGAACTCATGAGTCAGGATGAAAACCTCGGAAAACTGTCGAAGGAGAAGAAAGCTCTGCAGGAGGCTCATCAGCAGACATTGGACGACCTTCAGGCTGAGGAGGACAAACTGAACGCTGTGAGCAAAGCCAAGACCAAACTGGAGCAGCAGGTGGACCAGGTGAGACCACTGTACTACAGGTTAGACTACAGATTAGACGGGTACAAGTATCGAGTTGATAGATTATTACTGTGTTTGACATGTTGATGATATATTTAGGATGTTGATGCTAAAGATAACTAAAAACTTAACTAAAAATTATTTATTTTTTTAAACGCATTCATACATTATATTTGAATTAAATTCATATTTCATGTCATCGATGTGTAGATAACTTTATTCACTTTGCGTTGAAGCTGGAAGCGTCTCTGGAACAAGAGAAGAAGATCCGGATGGATCTGGAGCGAGCAAAGAGGAAGCTGGAGGGAGATCTGAAACTGTCTCAGGAGTCCATCATGGATCTGGAGAATGAGAAGCAGCAGCTTGATGAGAAGATGAAGAAGTGAGTTTTTCACAACAAATCTGATTCTTGTTACAGATGAGTTTCAGAGCAGGCTGTCTGCTTTCCACTCTGACTCGAACATTCATACCATAGTTTTTTAAAAGCTAAAGGTGGAAGAGGAGGCTAATAGAAACATAAACCAGAGAACCAACAGGGCTAGAGAGGGCTGACGGAGTTAAAAACAGAGAACAGCTAGTGACAGAGGCCGATAGAAACAGAGAGCAGTAATTCTCTTTGACTTCCTGTTGTAGTCGTGCCCTCTTTCACTACTTCCTGTTGGAGTTTAGAATTTCTGCCTGGATAAACATTAAAATCAAATAATTTCTTTAAGACAAACATTGAAAACCGAACAGTTTAAAATCCGCTGGTTAAATCTGAGGAGAGTTTAGCAGATGAATGGATGTTTCTGTCATGAGGTGGAGGGGACCAAACTTGGAGCAAAAATTGGCAAGCTAATTGAATATAATTCTATCAGCTGACATGAAGTGAATGTTTTTGTACCTGCTGGCTGTAAAAAAGTAAACAGTTTGCTGACACACTCCAGAAAAGTTTGCAGCTTTAAGTTTAAGGTATCTTGCCTGTCTTGTAAGTAATTCTAATAAAGGAGAAACAGACGTGTCATCATTTTTCTGGACTAAAAATGAGCATTGATCCATCAGAGCAGAATCACTCTGCTGGCTGATAAAAGTGATAAACTGTTAGGTTTGATTGAAAAGGAAGTTTGATTTAGGTTTGAATAAAATGGAAGTTTTATTTTTCAGGAAAGACTTTGAGTGGTCCCAGCTGCAGTCCAAGCTAGAAGACGAACAAGCTCTGGGTGTTCAGCTTCAGAAGAAAATCAAAGAGCTGCAGGTGAAGATTCAGACTCTGGTTTCCTTTCATGTTTTTTAATAAAAGATGAATTACTTCAGTTCTTTTATTTTTTTCTCTGGTCTTCATCTTTGTCCTCAGGCTCGTATCGAGGAGCTGGAGGAGGAAATCGAGGCTGAGCGTTCTGCTCGAGCTAAGGTGGAGAAGCAGAGGTGTGACCTCTCCAGAGAACTGGAGGAGGTGAGCGAACGGCTGGAGGAGGCAGGAGGAGCGACCACCGCTCAGGTGGAGATGAACAAAAAACGGGAGGCGGAGTTTCAGAAACTCCGCAGAGATCTGGAGGAGAGTTCGCTCCAACACGAGGCCACGACGGCTGCCCTGAGGAAGAAGCACGCCGATAGCACAGCCGAGCTGGGAGAACAGCTGGATAACATCCAGAGAGTCCGACAGAAGCTGGAGAAAGAGAAGAGCGAGCTGAAGATGGAGATGGATGACTTAGTCTCCAACATGGAGAGCACGGCCAAGGCAAAGGTTAGCCTTTAAATCTCGCACACTGTTTATTCTCAAGTCCATTTAAAGATGTAAATATCACATCCTCTCCTTTTTTTAATGAAGATTAATTTAGAGAAAATGTGCCGCTCACTGGAGGACCAGCTGAACGAGGTGAAAACCAAAGAGGAAGAGCACGTGAGGCTCATCAACGACCTGTCCAGTCAGAAAGCTCGACTTCAGACAGAAAACGGTGAGAAATATGTCATCAGATCTGAAAAAACAAAAAAATCATGCAGCTTTTTATTATTCTGCATTTTAAGAACAAAGTAAAAATCCTTATCCTGATCATGTTGGTTAATTATTGAGCTGATAGAATATACAATCCTCCTCCTCCTCCTCTTTGTCTTTACTTATTTCTGATCTTTTTACATTTCACATCCAGCTGAAATGTCTCGTCAGCTTGAGGAAAAAGAATCTCTGATGTCACAGTTAAGTCGAGGAAAGCAGGCGTTTGTTCAACAAATCGAAGAGCTGAAGAGACTCCATGAGGAGGAGGTGAAGGTGAGCCGATCAGAAAGACGTAAAGTTCAGAGATAATAAGGGACCTCAGCTGTAAAGAAACATGAGAACTACAAAGTGAAAAAATATTTGTCCTTTCTCTTCAGGCTAAGAGTGCTCTAGCTCACGCTCTGCAATCCTCTCGCCATGACTGTGAGCTGCTTAGAGAGCAGTATGAGGAAGAGCAGGAGGCCAAAGCTGAGCTTCATCGCTGCCTCTCCAAGGCCAACAGTGATGTGTCTCAGTGGAGGACCAAATATGAGACGGACGCCATCCAACGCACCGAGGAGCTCGAGGAGGCAAAGTGAGAAAAGGCCTTCTTATGGCTGAAATAAGATGTTCATGTGAAACATTTAACAAAGTCAAATGTTGATACATCGTACAGGGCATTTATACAATACAATAAACAGGATGTAATCTGGTTTTATCTCATAAAAGTAAACAGGATATAATCTTGTCTCTTGATGTCTCCCTCTGCAGGAAGAAGCTGGCGTTGCGCCTGCAGGAAGCAGAGGAGGCAGTGGAGGCAGCGAACTCCAAGTGTTCGTCTCTGGAGAAGACCAAGCAGCGTCTGCAGGGGGAGGTGGATGATCTGATGATGGACGTGGAGAGATCAAACGCTGCTGCTGCAGTTCTCGACAAGAAACAGAGAAACTTTGACAAGGTTTCAATTTCACAATATTATAGTTTAATTCTCCACCAAAGTCCTGCTGATAGTTTATGTCCTTAGAGTTTATGTTGGCTAGTCTGCTAAAGGTTTGTGACTCTCATGATCCCATGTTGTTCAGATTTCCCTCTTACAGGAGCATTAACAGGACTGGCCAGGTACAAAGGCTGCAGAAGAAACATGGAGACAATGACTCAGATTTCCTGTATTGTGTTTGAAATATTGAGCAAAGAATTTCTTTCAGGTTCTGTCAGAGTGGAAGCAGAAGTACGAGGAGGGTCAGGCGGAGCTGGAGTCGTCTGGAAAAGAGGCTCGAGAATTGGGAACGGAGAATTTTAAGTTGAAGAACACCCTGGAAGAATGTCTGGAACATCTGGAGACGCTCAAACGGGAAAATAAAAACCTGCAGCGTACGTCTTTATCTTGTTGAGCACACTGGGTTTTTAGAAGCAGATAAATAAAACATCTCATCCTTTGCTTTCAGAGGAAATCATGGATCTGACTGAGCAGCTGGGAGAAACTGGAAAAACCATCCACGAGCTGGAGAAATCGAAGAAACAGGCTGAGCAGGAGAAACTTGAGGCTCAGACATCTCTGGAGGAGGCTGAGGTAAGAAACAAAACCTTTTGCATTTCAATATTTTTAGAGACTAATTGATCGTCTATTCTCAGGCCTCTCTAGAGCACGGAGAGTCCAAGATCCTGCGAGTCCAGCTGGAGCTGAACCAGGTGAAATCTGAGGTCGACAAAAAGCTTTCAGAGAAAGATGAAGAGATGGAGCAGCTGAAGAGGAACAGTCAGAGAATCACCGACACCTTGCAGAGTGCGCTGGACTCCGAGGTCCGCAGCAGGAATGACGCTCTGAGAATCAAGAAGAAGATGGAGGGAGACCTGAACGAGATGGAGATCCAGCTGAGCCATGCCAACAGACAGGCGGCCGAGTCCCAGAAACAGCTGAGGAACATCCATGGACAGCTCAAGGTGAAACACATTAAAATACATATATATATATACAACCTGTAGTGAATGCTCAGGTTGAGATACAGAGCTGTTTGTAGAAGTATAAAATAGATATCCAGGGCGTGGCAAGGAGGAACACTGACAGAAGGATTTTTCTCTGTAAACAAAGGAGTATGAAGTGTTGTCTCTATCAAAACAGGACCTGCAGATTCAGCTGGATGACGCCCTGAGGAGCAGCGAGGACATGAAGGAGCAGGTGGCGCTGTCAGACAGGAGGAGTAACCTCATGCAGGCGGAGATAGAGGAGGTCCGAGGCGCTCTGGAGCAAACTGAGAGGAGCCGTAAGCTAGCAGAGCAGGAGCTACTGGATGCTTGCGAGAGACTGCAGCTGCTGCACACACAGGTAAGAAACACACCTGTACTCATCAGTCAGATTATAGATATAAGATTAATGTATGATTTTATTTTTTTTTAAGTTGTGTTTTGGGGCTTTTACATATTTATTTAGAGAGGAGAGGACAGTGGGTAGATCAGGAAACTGGGAGAAGGAGCGGGGAAATGATGTGTGGGAAAGGAGCCGCAGGCTGGAATCAAACCTGGGCCACCTGCTATAGGGGTGCGCAATTTAACCATTAGGCTAAATCTGTGCCCACATATGAATATTTGTAACTATCAATTTTCCACTCTATGAGGATTGACTCACTTTTGGGGGCAGCCTCTAGTGGACACCCGATGAACTGCAGTTTTTGGGACTTAATTCTCAAATGTTGCTGCATGTCAGAATGACAACCAGTATTAATCAAAATAATGTGTCTTCCACTTTAAAAAAAAGAAAAAAACAACTAAAACCTGTTCCTTTATTTTTTATATACTATTTAATCACGTTAAAAATGCACATCATCTGGGGCGCTGGTGGCCTAGCGGTCTAAGCACCCCACATAAAGAGGCCACAGTCCTCATAGCAGGGGTCACCGGTTCAATTCCTGGCCGGTCGGCCATTTCCTGCATGTCTTCCCCTGCTCTCTACTCCCTACATTTCCTGTCTCTCTTCAGCTGTCCTATCTAATAAAGGTGAAAAAAAAAAAAACACATCATTTTTATGTTTCTCTATATTTTTACATGTAATCCCGTTATTTCATGATGTGTAACAGAACAGTAGTTTGCTGAACAGCCGCAAGAAGCTGGAGGCTGACCTGTCCAACGTTCAGGCTGAGATGGAGGACAGTGTTCAGACAGCGAGGAACGCAGAGGAAAAAGCAAAGAAAGCTGTGACTGACGTAAGAAAGAATCAAAGACACTTGTAGTAATATATTTACTATAATTATTTATAGATCATATAATTCTAGTACATATCCTCATCTGCTCAATCATTAGTTATTGTGTGTCTTTTTCTAGGCGGCCATGATGGCTGAGGAGTTGAAGAAAGAGCAGGACACCTGTGCTCACCTGGAGAGGATGAAGAAGAACTTGGAGGTGACCGTGAAGGACCTGCAGCACCGGCTCGATGAGGCTGAAAACCTCGCCATGAAGGGCGGGAAGAAGCAGATGCAGAAACTGGAGACACGGGTACGAATCCTTGATCTTATTTCTCTTTTTTGTACCCTCTGTGGACAAAGTGGAATGTCTTATTTCCTTGTTGATATTGTCTCTGTAATTAATATATCTTGTCTGACACCTACCCCATTGCAGTGGTTACAAGCATTTAAAATTATGACTATATAGAAACACGCTTAATGTCTTGTTTGCAGGGGTCATAATGAAGCATCTTTTTTTATTTCCTGTCATTTCTTTTCTCCTTGAAACCTAACCCGTGTGCAGGTTCGTGAGCTGGAGACTGAGCTGGAGACTGAGCAGAGACACGGATCAGACTCTGTGAAAGGAGTTCGTAAGCTTGAGCGCAGGGTTAAAGAGCTCACCTATCAGGTAAACTGTCAGCACACCTGGTTTAACGCTCAGTCGGTGCTTAGAAAGAATTCAGGTCATTTAACAAAATAAAAGCACAAGAACTCACTGAGTAAACATGATGAAATGTCAGCCTGCTCATGTTTAACTTCTATACCTGACCTCATGTGTTGAAATGATTTCTCTCAGAGTCATGTGAGATCATTATTTGATTTTCTGTTGCAGTCTGATGAAGATAAGAAGAACATGATGAGGCTGCAGGAGCTTGTGGACAAACTGCAGCTGAAGGTCAAAGTGTACAAGAGACAGGCTGAAGAGGCTGTGAGTATATCATCATTATTAGTATTATGATACATTTGTATTTGTTTATTTGTTTTTAATATCGTCATTATGACTGTTACCTGGCAGGAGGAGCAGGCTAACGCTCACCTGTCAAAGCTGAGGAAGGTGCAGCACGATCTGGAGGAGGCAGAGGAGCGAGCTGATATCGCCGAGTCTCAGATCAACAAGATGAAGGTGAAGAGTCGAGACCTGAACAAGGTGAGTCACTCTATCTGTATGACACCTCAAACATTCAGTGTATGTATAGACTCATATTCATCCTTATTATTATCTATTTTCTAATGTTTTGTTCTGATTTCCAGAATAAAGACAGTGGCGAGTAGTCTCTGGTCACCGTGATGACAGTTCATTGAGCTGTGTGTCTGTGATAGTGAGCAGCATACTCTTAACATGTTTTATTTCTGTATTTAAAGCCATGTTGTGCTTTTAAGTTATTGTATTTCATGGAAGCGATACAGTTAAATCAAAGTCATTCGGATTAAACCAAGCAGTGAAAAGATTATAAATGAGTCTTATTTTAAAGTTGTCATCATTTAAGTCATCATAAAACTTTACCAAACTAAATAATTTAACAAAAAATAATCCTAAACATATAAAGGCTGAAGCCACATTGAGATTTAATCATTATATAAAACTGCAAAAGATTGGAATAAAACATTACAACACTGACTGAGCTGATTAAGCCCTGCCAACAACCTGAGGATAACTCTTCCTGTCTCTCTTTGACTTTGTTGATAAAGTTTTTCTTTTCTTGTATCTGCTAATTATCATAGAAATGCTTCAGAGCTGCTGTTTGATGAGATGTTTGACAAAAAGCTTAACTGAGCTAAGCTAGCCTTTTCTGTTATTTGTAGTGGAATGATGTGTCTAAAGCTTAGACATGCAGCTTCAATAATAGGACTAAAGCTCACTCATGTTAGGCCTGCGTTCATGTTTATTAGCTTGAATAATGAGGCTTAAGCTAACTTGTATTAGGCCTCCCTAAATCTTTGTTAAGGTGCATTTTGCCCAAGAGTTCCGGGGTCTTTTAGCCCCCAGAACTACTTTACCCTGAACTAAAAGGTTCTGTGCCCCCCAGAGTCCCGGGTAGACACAAACTCTTTCACATTAGCCAGTGTGAAAAGTCTTTGAACTTTGCAACTGTTATTTTCTCATTAAAATCCCACATAATCTCTATACAAGTGTGTAATATGTGACACTAACACAGGAGGGTGCTAAACAAGACGTTTCAAATTCTTCACATTGTGGCTTTAAATCAGAAGTGATGGTGATCGTGTTGTTGTAGTTGATGTATGTTGCCTTAATGTCAATAAAATATGAATTAAAACACTCTTTGTTGATTTTTTAACTGATCTAAAAAATGTTGCCAATCAACCTCACTATCAATTAATGCATGTTTTCATTCTGAAAGGACTCATAAGTGCCTGTGTATTAAAACATGTTTAAAGAAACTCAGAACAATTCATCTGAATGGCACAAACATTTATTTTGTTCTAAAACCAAAAAACAAAATAAGGGATGATAAAAAGTCAGAACGTGATGTCAGTCAGAAAAACATCACTGTGAATCAAAATTAACACTTCAGTGGGAAACTATTCAAAGGATTTTCCATCTTCTTTTTGGGTTAAATATTTCAGACAATGTTCAATTAATCAGATTTATTACCCAGCTTCATTATGAATAACGTGGCTGTGTTAGATACTTGATTCTGATTGGTCAAAATCTCATAACGAAGGTTATTTATTCTGAATAGCAAAAGCAAAGCCAGGGTCACCTACATCACTCATCATATCAAATCAATACATCTTAAGAGGTCTGGCACATTTCACCACTGCTTGTTGACACTGTTCATGTTAGCATTTTCAATCAGTCCGCAAAACAACATGTTTTCTCACTGGACCCTGTCCTGCAATTCATCCAGTGGCTCGAGCCTCAGAGTTGGTAGTTGCTCAGTTGTTGCTGCTCGATCAGAGGCTGGAGGTTAAATTCCTGGTCCTGCTGTCCACATGCTGAAGTGGCCCTTGACTCCAAACTGGTGGCTGTGCCAGCGGTGTGTGAATGAGATTACTGATGGCCACTTTACATAGTGGCCTCTGCCATTAGTGTATGAATGTGGTGTAAATGGGTTAATGTGACATGTAATGTTAAAGTGCTCTGAGTGGTCAAACGACCACAGAAAGCACTTTAAAAATGAAGTCCATTTACCTTCCGTTAAGTGATGATGGCAACAATGTTAAAGGTTGTGACGTTACCTCATTTATTTTTAAAGGCGTGTAAATTGCAAAGCAGTGAAAAAAAGGAGATGGAATGTTAAGATTGCTGTAATTTGATAAATAAGCAGATGAAAATTCTAACTTAAACATGACTTGAAATGTTCCAAGTACGGTAAATCCATCCTGCAGGTAGGCTGATAAGAATTCGTTGCCATGGAAGAGTTACCAACCATGGATTCTGAGGACTAATTTGTTAACTGTAGACATAAATAATGATTAAATCAATAGAATATTCTCAAAATTAATTTTTTTTTCTTAATAACTTCAGTTGAGAGCTGGGTAATAACCGTGATAATGTATAGTGAGCAGGTGGTTATGCATGCGAAGATTCTAATACGCATAACTACTCACCTGCTCACTATACATTATCCCTCTCCTAATACATGTTATTTATTAAAACTCTAAATCTGTTATCAAACATGATGAATGAATTAAATTATATCCCAGTTAAAAGAGTGAGTGGAATACAGGGTGAATTAGTCAAATGGGAGAGTTTCGATTTATTGTTTAGGTGAGGTTTAATCATAAAGTTGCTCTATATATTTTTACATTTATCACTGATATGAGTTATAATGATGTTAATATCCAACAATATTTTAAACTATAAACTATTGTTTCTTTCAAACTCATGATTCATGCAGGTATTTAAGCCGTGTCAGACTCTCAGCTACTCGCCCTGTCCTTCTTGAGTCTGAAAAACAAAAATAGACACAGTTCATGTTTAAGAAAAATATTCTCATCTGAAGGCTTTATTTCTAACGGTTGTAATCACAGCAGCCAAAACTCCCTATTATTACTGCAGATTAACTTTGTGTCAACATAGGTTAAACTTTTGTTTGAACAGTCTGTCTAATGAAGATGTATCTGAAACCTGCTTTCTTTCTGATGTCTAGGAGGTGACTCCACAGATGGTAAAAATCAGTCTGTTTTATAGAAGTCTATGAGACGATGGTTACACTTCTTAGTTGACCTTTAACTTCAGTAAACATTTTCATGATGAGGTTAGTTGGAAGTCTTTTTGAATACAGCATGATGATCATTTTGCAAATTACGGTCCCATTCAGAGTCAAAGAGACACAGAGGAACGAGATTTCCTACGGAGAATAGATGCTATTTAAGTTAGCTTAATTCAAGCGGCAACCTCCGTTCTAAAAATATGAGTCTAATGCGGAAGTGCTAAAAGCTGCAGTTCATCGAGGATCCGCTTGAGGCTGGCTCCGGAAGTAACGGAGGTCACATACACATGAATGGGAAAAAGACGATCTTTACAGCAGAAATAAACATGTTTACAGGGGGGGTAAATTTTTTCTAACGCAGCAATTTCGAAGATATTGAGATTACGAGTCTTCCAATGAGAGGCACAGCTGACTGCGGGAACACTGTAGCTGTTGTTCTGGGAGGCTCAAACTCCGCCTCTTTACGTCACAATCGCTCGACAGCAGCAATATGGCTGCCGCCGACGATTGGCCTCAAACAGCTCTTCAGAAACAGATGGGTGATGTCAAGGATCCTACGTCCATATTTTATACAGTCTATGGCGTCATTATTATCTTATTACCAAATGTTTGCTAATCCCTACATCCTCTGAAGCTCCAACCCTTTGACCAAACATGGTAACTTTTGTCTCCAAAATAAAAAAAATAATGGCGACAAGACTCCAGACTGTTGTCCAAATAACCAGTTGGTGATATCACGTTGACCACGCCCACTTCTTATTTACAGTCTGTTCTGTATTTATCTGGTATTTGTCTTAACTTATTATTAGTCTAAGTATTTATAATCAAGGATAAATTATAAATTTCAACAAAATATCCAATTTTTAACTGCTAACATTTTTTAAATCACTTCACATAAATCAGTCAAACAGGGTATCAAATGTCTAAAATAATAACAAAGTCAAAATAATAGACTGGGTACCTTTGTTCCTATTTCTCTGCTCTTGGCTCTCATCTTGTTGGCGAGAGATTCAGCCACGTCAGCTCTCTCTTCAGCCTCCTCCAGCTCGTGCTGGGCCTTCCTGAATCTCGCCATGTGGGCGTTAGACTGCTCCTCCTGTAAACAACATTAATATCCTTATTACATTATGCACTGCTTTTCCATTATCCAATATACAACACTAAATATATACATATGTATATATCTATGACCAGTGTGTGTATGTGACTACATATATATTACGTTTGATACATTATTAATAGGTGAAATTATAAACTGTATGAATTTGCTGGAACTCCGTCCTGCAGGTTGATTTGATATGACCTGTGTGGTTTGGTTGTCCCTGGTATTTTTAATTCCTCTTGTTAAGGGTTTTTTGACCAATCAGAATCAAGTATTCAACACATTTCAAAGCCAGGAAGTGAAGATTAGTCATGAACTCACAGTCTCCTCAGCATGTCGTTTGTACGCCTTCATCTTGATCTGCAGTTTGTCCACCAGGTCCTGAAGTCTGATGTTATTTTTTTTATCTTCTTCAGACTGAAGGACAAAAACACGAACACTCCCTCAGTCTGTTTTTAATATTTAAAGGCACAGAGGTCCAGTCACTAAGAGAATCAGCATACGTGTACCTGATAAGTGAGCTCCTTGATCTTCCTCTCGTATTTTCGGACTCCTTTGATGGCGTCTGACGAGCGTTTCTGTTCGGCCTCCATCTCTGTCTCCAGCTCACGAACCTGAATGACCCAGAAAACACAACAGAAAAGGCTGTTTATGTCAAAGGTATTTTACCTGTACCTCTGTTATTTTTTATCTATTATGGTATTCATTCTTTTTATTATTAATCTCTACATTTTTCTGTCCAGATATATCAGGGAAATAAGATCAAAGATTTGTACCCGTGTCTCCAGTTTCTGCAGCTGCTTCTTCCCGCCCTTCATGGCAAGGTTTTCTGCCTCATCCAGCCGGTGCTGCAGGTCCTTCACCGTCACCTCCAGGTTCCTCTTCATCCTCTCCAGGTGAGAACAAGTGTCCTGCTCTTTCTTCATTTCCTCAGCCATCATAGCTGCCTGCAGAGAGGAGTGTTGCTTGTTTAATTTCAGTGAGTCTGTGTTGATAAAATAAATGTCTCGTGGATCTCTTACATCAGTGATGGCCTTCTTGGCCTTCTCCTCAGCGTTCCTCGCCTCCTGAACAGCTTCTTCAATCTCAGAGTGAAGCTGAGTCACATCAGCGTCCAGTTTCTTCTTGGTGTTCAGGAGACTCGTGTTCTGACAAGGAAAATAAAGTTTTGAATTCTGATCCAAAGGATGTGTTTGATTGATGAAAACCTAGAGCCTACCTGAGAGTGCAGAAGCCCCGCCCTCTCACTGGCCTCGATCAGCTCCTGTTCAGCCAGTTTGCGGCTTCGCTCCGTCTGCTCAACGACGGCTCGCAACTCCTCGATCTCCGCCTGCATCAGCGCCGTCCTTCGCTCCATCATGCCAACCTGCTCCTTCATGTCATCGTATCCTCGCAGAGAGTCGTCTAGGTGGATCTGAGCGTCCTGAAAGGTGTTCACACTTTGTTACAATATTATACAATACAATACGATAGATACAATACGATAGATGCGATACGATACGATAGGTACGATCGATACAATACAATAGATGCAATACGATAAGATAGGTACGATAGATAGAATACGATAGATGCAATATGATACGATAGGTACAATATGATACAATACGGGACAACACAATATGGTACAATAGAAGCAATATTATAGATGCGATACGAAACAATAGGTACGATAGATACAACATGATAAATGCCATATGATGCAACACGATACAATATGATAGATGCGATACGATACAATAGGTGTGATAGATACAATACAATAGATGCGATACGATATGATAGATACAATACAATACAATAGATACAATACGATAGATGCAATACAATGCAATAGGTACAATAGATACAATAAGATATGACAGATACAATACGATACACTAGATACAATACGATAGATGCGATATGATACGATAGGTACAATATGATACAATACGGGACAACACAATATGGTACTATAGAAGCAATACGATAGATGCGATATGATACAATAGGTACGATAGATACAATACAATAGATGTGATACGATATGATAGATACAATACGATACAATAGATACAATACGATAGATGCGATACGATACGATAGGTACGATAGATACAACACGATAGATGCGATACAATATGATAAATACAATACGATACAAGAGATACAACATGATAGATGCGATATGATACCATAGGTGTGATAGATACAATACGATAGATGCGATACGATATGATAGATACAATACGATAGATGCGATACGATATGATAGATAAAATACGATACAATAGATACAATACGATAGATGTGATATGCTTCAATATGATGCAATAGATACAACGCAATAGATGCGATGCGATGGGTACGATAGATACAATACGATAGATGCAATACGATACGATAGGTATGTTGGATACAATACGATAGATACAATACGATAGATGCGATATGATACGATAGGTATGTTGGATACAATATGATAGATGCAATACGATACGATAGGTATGTTGGATACAATACGATAGATGCGATATGATACGATAGGTATGTTGGATACAATACGATAGATGCGATACGATAGATGCAATACAATAGATGCGATATGATACGATATGATATAATATGGTATAATTGATACAAACATTGTAAAACAAACAATTCAATACAATGTAAACAGAAAAACACAAAGGTTCAGGTGTTTGAACCTTGAGTTGTCCCTGCTCCAGTGTTGTTCTTAAAATCAGCACTCAAGTCTAGGATTTGGACGTGGGTCCTGATTTTAAGAACTTGTGGCTTGACTTGTATTCCAGCACTGATGACTCAGTCTTGAACTCCTGCACTGACTGCATTAAGATATTGAAGATGGAGAGGAAGACTCTGAATTATTTCTTGATAAAAACTGTTTTGTTGTTGTTGTTGTTGTTGTTGTTGTCTATACAATGTCCTAATAATTAATTTAGTTTAGCGCAAGAGCTTGTAAAGTGCTTTTCTAGTCTTTCCAGCCAGTGAGGGCTTTTACACTTCTCTTAAGATTCACTCATTCACACCAAATATATACACTGATTACAAAGGATGCTATAGTAGGGGTCCATCAGTGTTAGCTAATCCCTTTCATACACATTCACACACCCCTGACTATGTCTATAATTAATTTTGAGTTTATTAGAGGGCTGCAGTGATCCCACATTCAAATCTCTGGACACGCTGACAGGATCGATCAGTATCTGTTTCTACACGTCCAACTAGTCAGTCCAGAGAGAATGGCGCTCCCCTTATGATTGCTAAGGTTATATAAATGTATATTTTGCATGTGTTTTTTATGTTTTCTAAATGTTTTACTTCTAGTTGCTTATGTTTCGTATAAATCTGGTGTATATGTTTCTGTATTTGACCTTGAGCTGTCCCTGGATGTTCCTCAGCTGTTTCTGGGACTCTGCCGCCTGTCTGTTGGCGTGGCTCAGCTGGATCTCCATCTCGTTCAGGTCTCCGTCCATCTTCTTCTTCAGTCTCAGGGCGTCGTTCCTGCTGCGGACCTCAGAGTCCAGCGTGCTCTGCATGGACTCTGTCACTCTCTGATTATTCCTCTTCATCTGCTCCATCTCCTCATCTTTCTCTGCCAGCTTCCTGTCCACCTCGGCCTTCACCTGGTTCAGCTCCATCTGGGCCCGGAGGATCTTAGATTCCTCCTGCTCCAGAGTCGCCTTAAAGACAAGAGGAGTTCATAAAACCATAGTTTGGGTCTAGTTTTTACAAATATGTGAAAGTTTAAGAAACATTTGGAGTTACCTCAGCCTCTTCCAGAGACGTCTGCATGTCGAATTTCTCCGTCTCCACATGCTTCTTGAATTTCTCAAGCTCGTGAATCGTCTTCCCGCTCTCGCCGAGTTGTTCTGTCAGGTCTGAAATCTCCTCTGTTTGATGACGGGGAGCCTTTCAATGAATGATTCTCAACCTTTTTAAATGTGTTACATATGATAGGGGCAGCAAAATTTAACATAGTTCTTGAATGAATAATATTTGACTCACGCTGCAGGTTTTTATTCTCTCTCTTCATGGTCTCCAGATGGTCCAGAGCTTCTTCGTATGAGTTCTTCAGTTTGAAGAGTTCGGTGCTCAGGGTTCGAGATTCTTTCTGAGAGCTCTCCAGCTCCGCCTGACACTCCTCAAACTTCTGCTTCCACTCAGCCAGAATCTGAACCATCAAAGAGTGAGAGAGTTCAAATTATAGAACAAAGAAGAGCGATTTTAAGAATCAAACATGAGGGATATAAAAACGTTAGAAGTCAAAATAAAACCTTATCAAAGTTCCTCTGCTTCTTATCGAGCGTAGCAGCCACACTGTTGGATCTCTCCACGTCCACCATCAGATCCTCCATCTCGTTCTGCAGACGCTGCTTTGTTTTCTCTAAAGACGCACATTTAGAGTTCACCGCCTCGATCTGCTCCTCGGCCTCCTGCAGACGCTGAGCCAGCTTCTTCCTGTCCCACAGGAGACATCACTCAGTTTATCTCAACTTAAGATCACTCTGCCTGGTCCAGCTCATAATATCAGATGTGTTATTCTGTTAAACTGATGTATTGATGCAGTGATTACTTGGCCTCCTCCAGCTCCTCCGTCCTCTGGATAGCGTCTGTCTCATACTTGTTCCTCCACAGGGCGACCTCCGTGTTAGCTTTGGATAAATTCCTCTGCAGCTCCGCTTTGGCCTCCTGCTCCTCTTCGTACTGCTCCCGCAGGAGGTCACAGTCATGACGGGCCGACTGCAGACTGTGAGCCAGAGCGTTCTTTGCCTGATGAAGAGTGGGATGAAGAGCTTAACGTGTTAAAGTAACGTCAAACAGTCGGCATTTTTTAACATTGAATTACCTTTGTCTCTTCCTCGATCAGACGCTTTAACTCCTCGACCTGAGTGGTGAATCCTTGTTTTCCTCTGGTTAGCTGAGAGATCAGGCTCTCTTTCTCCTCCATCTGCCGGGAAAACTCAGCTGCCACCCACCAGGGAATAGATTATATCAAATATATGTGTGCATAAATATATACATACATGTCTAAAACAAAAGTACAAAGCAGTCAGAGAGCACGAAGTTCTGATCCTTCAACTTTCTTTTCTTTTAGGTGAAGAAAATGTTTTGTGTGGATGAATGTTTGATCAGGGAAAAAACAGGACCCATAAGTTCACTTTTTACATTTCAGATTCAAAACTTACAAAACTTGGGATGAATTTAAGATTAATATTCACATTAGGTGTGAAAAGCTGATTTTAACATGAAACTTCTTTACTCAAATAGAAACCAACTCTAAACACACATTTGTCTGTTTTACTATAAACTAAAGACCTCTACATGTTCAGATGAGAGTCCTGTTTGTTAAAATAGCTTTACTACCCGGCTTCCTTACTGATCATCCAGTTGTGTAACATGGTTGATTCTGATTGGTCAAAACCCCTTGACAACAGTTATTAACTTTCACTAACAAGAGCAACGCCAGAAGCAAACTCATCACACGTCATGTCAAATCAATCAGTGGAAAAGAGTCCCGTCACATTTTGCTTTTGCTTGTTGACACCACAGACCGTAAGGTGAGGTAAAACCATAGACTGTACAAAATATGGACGTAGTATCCGTGACGTCACCCATCTGTTCCTAAGAGTTGTTTTGAAGCCAATCGACGGCGGCAGCCATATTGGAAATGTTGAACTCAACCAGGCAGAGTGTGACGTAGGGTGAGCCTCTTAGCCAACAGCTATGTGTTCCTGCCCGGGAGTCACATCAGTCATGTCCTTATTTCACGTTAGAAAAAAAAATTCACCCCCCGTACAGTGTGTGCCATTAGAGAGATTAGCTTCGCAAGGCCAAGCCGTTTTTTGAACCAGGCTGTAAACATGTTTATTAATGCTGCAAATATCGTTTTTTTGTTTTGTTTTATGGTGTCTATGTGGTTTCTGGTGTTTCTGTAGCCAGCCTCAAGCGGATTCTTGATATATTGCAGTTTATAACACTTCCGCATGGGCTTCATAGTTTGAGACCGGAGGCTGCCGCTTGGGTAAAACCCAGGCAGCAACCGTTATCCACGAGAATTGAAGCCAATGCGGCAGTGTTCGGAAATGTTCAGTTTCTTGAGTGTCGACTTGAGGCTTACTCTGGAAATACCGGAAACCACATACACACAAATTCAAAACAGCTGATCTTAACAGCATAAACGTTTTCACAGCCTGGTACAAAAATGAGTTTAGTTATGGATAGCTCATTTCTCTTTTGGCACGCACTGCTTGGGGGTTGAATTTTGTTATAATGCAGCAATTTTGAAGATATTAAGATTATGATTTTTCCGTTTTTAAAGGTGTGTGAACTGCAGAGCTCAGAGAAGGAGAGCTGAATGAGGACAGTTTAATGTTAAATCAACAGCAACAGACAGATAAGAATCCATCACCATGGAATGTTAAGTGCTGTGGAGTCACTGGGACTTTTTTTTTAAACTATACATAAATCATTTGAAATCAATAAAGTAATATTTTAATCAATTTCTTTTTTGCCAACGTATTTGAATCTTAAGCTAGTAGCCCGAGTCTTGTGCATCCTGTCTTTTTTAATTTATAACTGCATCTGCACAAAGTTTAAAAAAGAAAAGACTTACCATTCTCCGTCTGAAATCGAGCCCTCTGATTGGACAAATCGTTATTTTGTCGCATGTTTTCTTCATATTTGGTTTTCATCTCCAGCAGCTGATCTTCCAATGAGCGGCATGTTTTCTCCAGGTTCACCTGAAGTGTTCAAGAACATATTGATAGATATATTATTTATCAAATATTCAATCCCACTAAATCCATCATTTACTTTTATACTTCCACCTGAAAAGAATACTTTACTCCATATTTAAACGCACCTTGGCTTTGGCCACAGTCTCCATGTTGACGGCTAAATCATCGACCTCCATCTTCAGCTCGCTCTTTTCCTTCTCCAGTTTCTGTTTGATTCTCTGCAGATTGTCGATCTGCTCACTGAGCTCGGCCATGCTGTCTGCCTGTTTCTTCCTCAGCGCGGCGGTTGTGGTTTCGTGGTGCAACGTCGACTCTTCCAGATCCCGTCTCAGTTTCAGAAACTCTGCCTCCCTCTTCTTGTTCATCTCAACCTGAGCGGTGGTCGCTCCTCCCGCTTCCTCAAGACGTTCGCTGATTTCCTCAATCTCCCGTGACAGGTCTGAGCGCTGCTTCTCAATCTTGGCCCGCATGGCTCGTTCAGCTTCCACTTCCTCTTCTAGCTCTTCAATACGAGCCTGTAAATATAAATCAATAGAGTAAAATCATGAAATGAAGCTCAATAGACTGGATACTCAATGACTTTGATCACAGAGAAGTATCTGTACATGCAGCTCCTTCATCTTCTTCTGCAGCTGACAGTTGATTGCCTGCTCGTCGGATATTTTACTGAGCAGCTGATTGTTCTCAAACTCCTTCCTGTTCCAGAAAAACAAACAGTACGTCAGATTGATTTCACACATACACACACACACACACACACACACACACACACACACACACACACACACACACACACACACACACACACACACATTAAACATCATCAGTCTTAAGATTACTTCTTTATCTTCTCCTCTGATTGTTGTTTGTCGTTCTCCAGATCCATGATGGACTCCTGACTTAGTTTCAGATCTCCCTCAAGCTTCCTCTTCGCCCGTTCCAGATCCATCCGAATCTTCTTCTCTTGTTCCAGCGACGCTTCCAGCTTCAAAGCAAAGTACACAGAATCAATCAATATGTTGACGAAAGAATGTGTTTCTCACAATGACTGTTAGAAATGTGTTATTTCCTGCTCCCTTACATCATCGACTTGCTGCTCAAGCTTGGTCTTTGCTTTGGTCAGAGAGTTGACTTTGTCTTCCTCCGCCTGAAGATCATCGAGCACCTGCTGGTGAGCCTCCTGCAGCGCTCGCTTCTCCTTTGTCAGTTTTCCCAAGTTTTCATCCTGACCAGCAAGCTCCTCCACAAGGTTTTTAACCTGCAGAAGAAGAATGAGTCCACATCAGAACAAAAAATAGGCAGCAGAACAACTACAGAACAGGTTATTAACTGAATGCAAGAAACTGCCAGAACTTGAGACAATTCTAGCAAATAGTTTCAGAGGAACAAACCAAACAGTTGTGATAAAATCAGACCTTGTTTTCAGTTGCATGCTTCTCCTTCTCCACTTTGGCAAGAGTTATTTCCAAATCATCTATGTCTTTTTTAAGCTCTGAGCATTCGTCCTCCAGCTTCCGTTTCTTGGCGGTCAGCTCAGCCGTCATTTCCTCCTCGTCCTCCAGACGCTCGGTCACCTCCTTGAGTTTGGCCTCCAGCTGGATCTTACTCTTAATGAGACCTTCACACCTCTCCTCTGCATCGCACAGGTTCTCTGAATCCTAAGAACAGAAAATGAGCAATGCATGAAGGCTAGTGGTTTGAACGACAGCATTTAACAAAACCTTTCAACAGAGAGATCAAATACATGAAAATATAAATCAGGTATGAATACTCACAGCCTGAACTTGTAGCTGGAGGTTGTTTTTCTCCTGCAGAAGAGAGACCATCTTCTCTTCCAGCTCCTTCCTCTTGGAGTCTGACTTCGACAGGTCCTCCTTACATTTGACAAAGTCTTCTTTCATAGTGGCCATCTCTTTCTCCGTCTCGGCGCTCTTCAGAAGTGGTTTTATTTTGAAAAACAGCTTCATCCATGGCCAGTGTTTCACATTCATGAAGGATCTCAGGTTATACTGAAGGATCCAGACGCAGTCTCTGGGAGATAAACCATAGGCATTAGTACAAGGGTGTTTAATTTGATAGTTTCTATCATATAAGAGGAGTAGTCTTACTTTTGAGCGATTAGATTGGAGAATTCTTTCCTCATAAGGTAACCACGACACACCGCCTGAGTCTGAGTCACCAGAGACGCCAGTTTTTCATCTCGCAGCTCCTCCAGATTTCCAAGAAGGCCGGCTTTGAAGAACACCTTAGATATATTCATGTTATTATGATTTATCACTCACTCTTCAAAGGCTAAAACTAAACCACAACAGGCTTTAAGAATAGTACCCTGTGAGACATTTGACCTCTGACCTTTGTCGTCCCAAATTTGTACTGAGTGTGATCAACGTCGATGGATCCCAGAAGCTTCTCTGCAGCTTTCTTTCCATCAATGAACTGACCCTCAGGGATCGCACTGGCATTCAGGATTCTGTACCTGCTCAGATTAGGATGAACACAGATTATTGTGGTTGGATATTAAGGTTAACGGTCAGGTGTTTTCAGCTTTTAAGTATCAGGTAAGAATCGGTGACCTCTGCTTGAAGTCTGCATACAGGATCCTACTCGGGAATCCTTTCCTACAGATCCTGATCCCTTCAAGAACCCCGTTACAGCGAAGCTGATGGATCACAAGGTGATTATCCATGGTACCTACAACAAGAACACGTTACCCAAAGGAAGTACACATGATACCTACAAGGAATAAACATGATACCTACAGGAAGTACACATGAAACCTACAGGAAGTACACATGATACCTACAGGAATGATACCTACAGGAAGTACACATGATACCTACAAGGAATACACATAATACCTACAGGAAGTACACGATACCTACAGGAAGTAGCCTACACATGATACCTAAACAAAGTACACATGATACATAATAGTTAGGTTTTTGAACTTAGACTTTACAAATGCATTTTTCGACAGCTTAACATAGTGCCGTTGTTTGATTACTAAATAAATGTACTGATTTATCTTCTGCACACTTGCACACAGGTATGTGTAAACTGTTTTTCTAGTCAGAACATACAGGAAGTTGCAGCAGACATAAATACATAAACACAGTTTTTCATGTAGATTCATACCTGGGGTTTTGGTCTCGTTGGGAATCAGGCAGCGCACAAAGTGAGGGTGCGTGCTCCTCAGGTTAGTCATTAATTTTCCCAGATTTTCCTGTAGGAGAAAAGTTTAAATTAAAATCTTTATGAATTTTTAACACAGTTAATTACAGGTTTTACTTCTTGCACACACAGAGCTTTAAAATACAAACCTGCTTCATATTACAGTTTGAACTTTTCTACAATCAGATTTCTGAATATAAAATGAAGCAAAGCACTGGTTCAAGCAGGCCACAAAGTCAAGCGATCCTACAGTACTTAACTGATCTTAACGCCAGCCCATATCAGCTGACTGCTCAGCTGATTACCTCCATGCATTAAATTTGCAAATGTCAAAAATTGGCATTGTATTTAAACTGATTTAACCTCTCTTCCTGCTTCTTCCCCAACTACACCCCAGATCCTCCTTTTTATGCTGTGTCTGATTTTAAAAGTGTCATGTATTGTGACCTGTGCCTGCTCTGTTCTATACCCTGATGGTCTTTGCTGCTGCTCTCCCTGCCTTAGGCTTTGGCAATCCATAAATGCACGTGGAAGGGTGGGGAGCTCTTAGAACAGAGTCATACCGCAAAATAAAACTTATTGCATGCCAATGATGGCGTCAAGGATCAGCTGATGAAAACAAAGATATGCTCGTAGTAATAATGATCACCAGAAGGGAGGAACGTTTCACTAGTTTCCAGTACTAGTGATATTTTATCCAGAAATATATTATGTAAAACTGGAAAGATTTAATGAAACAACTTTCATTCACATCTGTACCCTGAACACAGCAGACACCGTCTGAAACGAGCCGCCCTTCTTCTTTGCTGCTTTCTTTCCACCTTTTCCTCCTGCAGCGTCTCCGCCCGACTCTACAAAAACACGAAGGAGAGAGGTCTGTCAGGTGTTCTGGATCTTTAATTTCTTTAAACTTTTTTACCCCTCAGGCTGATCCAGATTTATTTTACCTGCTTCAGTGCCAGAAAACGAAGCGTACAGGTAAGATAGCAGCTTCATGGGAGACTTTTGGTACAGCTGAACCACAGACTCATTCAGTGGGTCTTTGTTCTTCTCCAGCCAGCCAGTGAGATTGTAGTCCACTGTGCCCGCGTAATGAACCAATGAGAAGTGAGCTTCGGGTTTCCCTTTGACCACCTTTGGTTTCTGGAAAGCGTTATTTTTTCCCAGGTGTTGGTCGTACAGTTTGTTCTTAAAGGACGTGTCTGAAGCTTTGGGGAACATACACTCCTCTTCCAGGATGGAGAAGATCCCCATCGGCTGGAAGAGTCACAGACGAACATGATCATTGATCTGAATCTGGTTACAGAGTTGAAAGCAAACTGATGTTCAGAAGATCATCTCACCTTCTCAATGAGCTCGATGCAGGCTGCTAAGTCCATTCCAAAGTCAATGAACTCCCAGTCGATTCCCTCTTTCTTGTATTCCTCTTGTTCCAGCACGAACATGTGGTGGTTGAAAAACTGTTGCAGTTTCTCATTTGTAAAGTTGATGCAGATCTGCTCCATGCTGTTATACTGTTACAAAGAAAAGCAGGGAGTTTATTCAATAATATCATCTGTTCATCATTACAATAAATAAATAAACTTAGCCAAAACTTACGTCGAATATTTCGAACCCGGCGATGTCCAACACTCCAATGAAGAACTGTCTCGGCTGCTTTGTGTCGAGCATCTCATTGATCCTGATCACCATCCACAAAAACATCTTCTCGTACACTGACTTAGCCAGCGCTCCAACCGCATTGGTGACCTGATCAAAGATATGTCATCAGTGATTGATTATTTCATGGTAACAGATTCTTTTATAACACTGTATGATGTTTTCTGTACAGTAAGGGTTCCTTTAGGCTGTTCTGCTTCTATTTGCCTCTATGCTGTGCATTATTTTCTCATATTAGCACGGCTCATCGTACGTTATCACCTGTGATGTCTAACAGGTATTCAGCTGTAAACATTACCTGTGGGACCGTCTGGCCTTTGGTCACATATTCATTCCCCACTTTGACTCGAGGGTAACAGAGTCCCTTCAACAAGTCAGCGGAGTTCAGCCCCATGAGGTAAGCCACTTTGTCTGCCACTGACAGATGAAAAACACATTTATTTATTTCATTAATACACATAAATACACATTACATATAAATACATGTCACACAATCATTACATATTAATGACAATTTTAATCATCAAAATTATCTGACTTCCATTGTTGAAAAATCATGCTCTCACCCTCAGTGCCATCGGGCTCCGCCTGCTCCTCTCGCTGTTTCTGCTTGAACTTCATGTTCCCATAATGCAACACTGCTCCTGTCAGCTTGTAGATGGAGAGTTTCTCTTCATTGGTGAAGCCCAGGATATCAGTGGCAGTCTGTGTGATCAAAGTAAGAGTTTGTACAAGTCAATATAAACTCAACTCAACTTTATTTATATAGCACCTTTCATACATACAAGCATGCAACCCAAAGTGCTTACAGAAAGAGACTGCAGAAATAGGTAAAATAATAATAGACATAATAATTAAAAAATACTTTAAAATAAAACAAAATAAATACAGTAATATTAATAAAAAAAGTAAGGGTAGAAGGAAAAAACGAATTAGTTGAGGTTAAAAAGATCAGTTAAATACAAGAAATCAATAGATAACTAAAATAGATATATAAATATTGTTAAAACAATGAATATAATAATCAATATAAAGGGAGAGATGAACAGATTTCTCACGTCTGTGGCCAACAGCTCTTCTCTGTCGTCGATGCTGGCCACAGAAATCTGACCCTGACTGATCATGGGGAAGTCGTATGGGTTTGTTGTTATCAGAAGCATTTCTGAAGAGACAAACGTAAAGAGTTTTAATTTTCTAAACATACTCTTTGAATAAAACCTGCAGAATAAAAAGTCAAAGTCTTACCGATGAGCTCGGCTTTGTGTCCGGTCATGATCTGATAGAAGATGTGATAGCTCCTCTCTTCAGTCAGCTGGAACGTCACTCTGGACTTCTCCAACAAATCTGCAGAAAATATTTTGCCAAATAAAGATTTTCATCGCCTAATTATTATCATCACATAAAACTAATCAATGACAGCAGAAACGTGAGGGGGTAAACTTTTGAAGCATTCAGAATTCAGGGATATATAATTTGATAAATGTTTTCTATTTATTTTGTTTTCTGCTTGAAAGGAAGTCCGTGAAATCAGTACGCACCAAAAGTCAACATTTGACTGATGATGGTCCGTATTATTTATGAAAAGAAAAATGACTTACAGGTTTCAATATCAGCAGAAGACAGTTTTCCTGTGGTTCCAAAGTGAATTCTGATGAATTTCCCCTGCAGAATTTAAAACCGTTTGTGAAACTGGTACAAATCAACATGAACACTGTAGTTTATCACACAGATGTTTGAATATTAAGAGAAAGTTCCTTTATCAAAGGTAAAACTCAGAGAATTCAAACTTACAAATCGTGAGGAGTTATCGTTCCTCACAGTTTTGGCGTTCCCAAAAGCTTCGAGCAAAGGATTCGCTGAAATGATTTGATCCTCCAGCGTCCCCTGAAAACAGACCAGCCATCAGAACCACATCAAGTCTTTTTATCTGCGTTGATATGGTTTGTATTAAGTTTTGTATTACCTGCATTTTGCCGGATGAGTGCTCCTTCTTGTCTCCTCCAGACACTGCGATTGTCGCAAAGTACTGGATGACACGTTTGGTGTTGACGGTCTTTCCTGCACCAGATTCTCCACTTTGAAACACAACAAAGGAAATCCAGTTAGAACTTATTTTTGACTAATATATCAGTTTAAACATTTGTATTGAACTTCAGTATGACTCACGTGATCAGGACGGACTGGTTCTCACGATCTGTTGGACACAAAAAGACAAACCAGTCTTAATCTAGTGTTACTGCTACAAGGCTATTAGATTTGATTATTTAGTTCATTACTTTCATTCCAACATATGAACAAAACTTTCTAGTAAAGTCAACACGTTTTGGTCAAACTTCTGCTTTACTGTTGTTTTTGCCTCCTGCTGAAATGGGTGTGGCTTAGTCATGAAATGTGATGTCACCTATTTGTCTGCTTCAATCAGGATATGGCAGATCAAACCACATCCTCTAAACATGGAGATGCATTTAAACTCTTAATCAATTAAACGAAAAATGTAGCTAACCACACCTAAATGTAACTGTTTATTTAGCCATATGTTGATGTTACAGACTGGCGCCCTCTGTGGTAGTAAGTGGTAGTTACAGGATCATTTAAAATCTAAAAAAAACATTATTTTAATCTTTGCCAATAAAATAAAATGGTAAGAGATTCAGACGAGACCTGGCTGAGTGGAATTCTTTAACCACCTGTCTGCTCAGTCTCACCTGTAAGCATATTTTGATATGCGTTATCAGAGACGGAGAAAATATGAGGTGGAGCCTCCATCCTCTTCTTCCCTCTGTAGGCTGCCACCACCTTTGGGTCGTACACTGGCAGCCATTTGTAGGGATTTACAGTGGCACAAAAGAGCCCAGAGTAGGTCTGACCTCGAGAATAAACATGTATTAATACACAAATACATCTGTATACATTATACTAGTATAGTTATAAAAATACAGTACCAGTCAAAAGTTTGGACACACCTCATTGAATGTTTTTTATTTACTTTAATTCATTTTCAACATGGTAGACTAATACTGAAGACATCAAAACTATGAAATAATATGGTTTTGCCATAATATGGATTACAACAGTAGTCAAATAGGGCTAGCCATTATGTACTAACCCTACCTCTGAACAACACAACTGATGGTCTCAATCCATAGACTGTACAAATAATGGACGTAGTATCCGTGACGTTACTCATCTGTTCCTGAGCGCTGTTTTGAAGCCAATCATCGGCGAAGGACATATTGGTAATGCTGAACTCAACAAGACAGAGTGTGACGTAAAGAGGCGGGGTTTGAGCCTCCTAGCCAACAGCTATGTGTTCCCGCCTGTCAATCAAGTCAGTCATGTCCTTAAATGGGCAAAACTCGTAATCTTAATATCTGCTGAACTGTCGCATTATAAACAAATTCACCCCCCTTACAGTGTGTGCCCACAGAGAAATTAGCTACAAAGACTTTAACCGTTTTTTGAACCAGGCTGTAAACATGTTTATTATTGCTGCAAAGATCTTTTTTTTCTAAATGTGTATGTGCTTCCGGTGTTCCTGCAGCCAGGACTGCAGTTTATAATATTTCCGCATGGGCTTCATAATTTGAGACCGGAGGTTGCCACTTGTCTCAAACACATTTAGAAGGCAAGTAATTCCACAAATCAAGTCTTTATAAAGCTCACCTGTTAACTCAAAACCATTCCAAGAGACGACCTCATGAAGATGAATGAGAGAATGCCAATATGCAAAGCTGTCATCAAGGCAACAAGGGGCTACTTTGAAGAATCTAAAATATGAAATACATTCTGTTTTTTTAACACTTTTTTGTTAATTAAATAATTCCACATGTGTTCTTTCATAGTTTTGATGCATTCAGTATTAATCTACAGTGTTGAAAATGATTAGAATAAATAAAAACCATTGAATGAGTAGGTGTGTCCAAACTTTTGACTGGTACTGTCTATGTATGTATAAAATATGTGCGAAATATATAACATAAATTGTTCTGGTTCTTCACTCACATAGATCATCCACGCTGCGTAACGCTCTTTGAGGTTAAACAGCACAGACGGCTCGTTCAGGTGCGTCATCATCGCCATGTCCTCGATCTTATCGTACTTGGGAGGATTCACCTGGAGGACATCTTCTTCTTTGACTGTTACAGTCTGAAAAATAAAGTTTGATGAGAAGATGGAAGATTCATTTTGCAGAAAGCAAAACATTTCTCTCGGCAGGAGAAACAGGATTTAGCAACAAAAATGAAGAGCATCTGGGATAGAATAGACTTTGATGTTCAGCTGCTGCTTTTGAAAAGTGTTAATACAAAAGTTTATCTTGTTTGAAGAATATCTGTTGTCTGCAGGATAAGTCACAGATGCAGTTTGAAACCTATGAACCTCATCAGCCGCTGTCTTCACAATGACTTGTCCTCCCTCTTTACTCTGGATGGTTCCTCTGATGTACAGCTCCTTGGCATCAGGAATAAAGCAGGCAGTCCGGGCATCGAACGGACGGTTCTGAGCCTCCACCCGCTCCTTCTCAGGTTTACGGAGAAAGACGGCCGCCGGCCCAAACTGGGCCATCTCGGCATCGCTGCTCATGCTGACAGCTAAAGATTAAAAAAGAAAGAAACATCTGCTGGTATTAAGAGTATAATTTATCAGTCCTAAGAATGTTTGATTCAAAAGATATCTTTCTTACTCACCAAATCCACAAACCCTGTTGATGAGTAGAATTCAGAGATTCTGTCCTGCAGGTCAGACACAACAAAAGAGAGGACAACTAAAGATGAGCCACCAGAAGAAGAGAAGATACAATGAGATCATTATATTTTAAATATATGTCAATGACTGATCTTACCGGTCAGTGAACGCCTTGTCTCTCAATGAACACCAGCAGGAGCTCAGTCCTTTTATTCATGAGCTCCTGAAAAAAGAAAAAGTACGCTCCAAACTTGGCAAAGTGACTCAAATGTCAATCAGGCCGCATTATTGATCTATACAAACACTTAAAAACAACACCCTGAAATATCACACAGGACACTCAGGTGTTAATAAGAACCTGTCAGCAGGGGCAGGTGATGATCCTCAGGATCTATTTTTACATGCTTTACTTCTGTCAGAGCCGTCATTAAGTACTTAAGGTTACTGGTTTATTGTTCAGCAGGACTTCATGTTTAATGATTAAAGAATCAGAATGAATATCATGTTTATAAGTTTTGACTGGCAAAATTTGAAGTGATAATGTTGATGTTATTTTGTGTATGTCTGGGAATAAAACATATATAAATGTCACCAGGATGCTTCATGACCTTCATGTGTTCTGGACTCGACCATCAGCTGCTCGTTTGAGGCTACTTTTCGGATTAAAAAGGATTAAACTTCACACAGATGTCAAAACAAAGTCAACTGTAATATTTGGAAAGTAATGTCATTTTTTTTAACCTTGCATTTACGATTCACATCTATTGCTTAAAGGGGAGTTTTTTATTAATCTGCAAAATACCTGGAATGTGTCAAACCTCTTTTGGTCTATTTCACTTTAACATTAAGTTAAATTAACTCAGAAGTGTTTATGCTTGTAAAAATGTATGATTCTGATTCTAATTATTGCTTTATTATTTTAAAATTAACATTTCACTTCCTGGATGTCTTATTGTGAAAACTCTGAGAGGAAACTGTATGAAGACCAGCAGCAAACCAATCAGCTGCCAGTTATTGAAAACCCCAATAATAAGGCATATATTGCCTTGGCTGCTGTGAATGTTTAATGGTTTACTTTGGAATTATGGCAGCCAAAGATTTTAGTTCATTTTATTTTAGGCGTCCAAGTTGAAGTATTGGATTGTAATGAAGTAAAGCATTATTTTGGGGGGAAACCTATGACTTCAAATCTGATAATCTTCTGTGTGTGTTTTATCCAAGAGGTATTGCCATACCTGCACGTTGTGGGGCTCCATGGTTGAATTTGGAGCAAACGCAGAGCAATGTCACTCAGATAACGCAGTTCATTTAGCGGTGGTAATGATAGCTATGGCAGAGAGGGATGATGATTCTTTACCTGAGGCCCATGTTTGTGGTTTTAGAATGATCCAAAATGATCACTCTGTTTACTGAGCACAATCTTCATAACAGCCTACGAAAATTCATCGTCCCACCTGAGAGGGCATGTTTGGTATGTAGCTAGATTTGTTTCATTCCTCCAGATGAACAGTTTAAATAAAGGTGTGTGTGCTTGTAGTACCTTAGCTGCTGTTTTATTCTATGTTGGGTTGCTCCTTTTATTGTTCCTAATTTTCTGGCGCTGCAACATCCAGAAATCTGTGGCGCTTAATTTTAACTACCTCAAGTAATAATTTCACACAGCAACTTTCGCTTATGTTGGAGTAATATTTGAGGTGGACGGTCTATACTCTGACTCTAGTACAGAAGTAGTCCACTGCTGTTGAATTTTACCTTCATTGAACTGAGTATTTAATAAAACCCTGAATCAACACAATACTCTGTTATTTAAAGGGATCACAAGGCTAGCTGATCTGTAATGCAAACAAAGAAAAAATACAAATAAAGTGAAGAAGAATGAAAACTTAATTTTGGAATTTATTCACTTTTTCAAAAAAAATTAATAAATAATAAATTCTGGATGCATGAATAATGATCTGCAGCAAATATAAGCCTGCGAGTATTGTGCTTAAGAAAATGTTATTTAAAGCAGTATCATTTGTGTTACATCTCCCGCCTGTGTTTTTTTTCACAGTCTTTCCTGCCAAGGTGAGTGTGACCTGGACACCTTGAGGGAAGTTTTCTGGTTTGTCTTTTATGTTGTCGAGTTAACACCCGACCATGTGTGAACACGATGAGAGGGCACAGACACATGACGACCACATTTAGAATAAACATGGCAGCGTTAGAAACTTGATCTGTCATCGTTTAAGAAGAAGTGGGAACAGCAGCTTGTCAAATAAAATACATCACATAAAAACCTAGATCAATTATATATAACTTATATATAAGGTGCATTGTCAATAACTGTCTTTCTCAGGAATAACATAAACATAAAATAGACACAACAGTCTACAACACAGTAAAGTGTATTTACACAGAAAATAGACACAGTTTAAACGCAATTTCAAAGGCAGTCTACAATACCTCAGGAGATGACACATTGGTGCCTGGATCAGCATTTTCTTTTCCGCATCAGTGTGCTCAGTATAGTGAACAATTTGGCCATTTCTCCATTCTCGACCTGCTCCACGAAAATATCGAAGATGTAAAAATAAACCTCTGCTTAGAACAAAATGCGAACCCTAACCTTATTCATAACCCTAACCCTATTCATAATCCTAACACCAATCATAACCTTAACCCTAACCCCAATCATAACCTTAAGCCTAACCCTAACAGTAACCCTAACACCATGACCCTATTCATAACCCTTACCCTAATCATAACCTTAACCCTAATCATAACTCTAACCCTAATCATAACTCTAACCCGAATCATAACCCAAATCATAACCCTTACCCTAATCATAAACTTAACCCTAACTCTAATCATAACTCTAACCCTAATCATAACCCACTATTCATAACCCTTACCCTAATCATAACCCTAACACTATTCATAACCCTAACCCTATTCATAACCCTAACCCTAATCATAACCCTAACACTATTCATAACCCTAACACTATTCATAACCCTAACCCTAATCATAACCCAAATCATAACCCTAGCCCTTATCATGACCCTAACCCTCTCCATAACCCGACCCTAATCATGACCCTATTCATAACCCTAAACCTAACCCAAACCTTTATTAGGTGGACCTAATAAAGGTGTCCTTTATTAGTCCCAAAACGGGGAAATGTATGTCACAGCAGCAAAGTAGACAGTGCAAAAGTGTATAAAGCATGGGGAAAACAAGAGCCTATAAAATATCATCTAACTTTAAACCCTAACCCTAACGTTAAACCCTAAAACTAATCCTAACACTTACCCCAACCATAACCCTCACCCTTATCATAACCATAACCCTAATCATAAATTTAACCATTACCCTAGACCCAACCCTAAACCCTAACCCTAACCCTAATCATAACCCTAACCCTAACCATAACCCTAACCCTAACCGTAAACCCTAACCCCAACAGTAACCCTAACCCTAATGATGACCCTAACGCTAATGGTAACCCTAACCCAGGTGTGGAGCTAGACTCTCAACGCAAAGGGGGCGGAGCATCCTCAAGGGGCCCTTCTGATAGTCAAATTTACAACTGTAAAACAGCTGATATATTTTCTCCCCCACTTATCAATAAAAAACAATTTATCACTTATTGATCCAAGACAATCCAATTACATGAATGTGAGCAAGTTGGCCAAGCAAACCAACTAGCCTTAAATAGCCAGCTAACATAACATTCCAGCTAACCAGCTAGCTAAAATAGAATCTCACCTTTAACAGGTTTTGAGTCCTTGCAAATAAAAAATAAAAAAACCACACGTTTCTTACAATTGAAGAGCTGTATTCAGTGTTAGCTAACAACATATGATAGCATTTAATCATTGAAACTACAATCAATATTAGCTAGGAATTCACACTTTTGTTTCATATTATACAATAAACTCATAATGTCAGCTATAAATTGTAGTAAAGCTCATGCTAGCTTGGGAAAGCTAACATACAGTATACCAACAGTTTTCACTGAAGAAGAGATGAATACGATACAATCTACTAATCTAGATATTTTAATCATGGATTATTTTTCTTTTTTAGCTCACTTAACATTTTTTGAGGACTGAATCAAGAGAGACATTTTTTTTAAAAAGAGCTGACAGCATCATTTTCCACAGTTAATAAAAACTAGCATTTTGCTGATGAAATCTGGTCCCGCTGAGGATTTTATTCCTCTTTACCAGCATCTCTGCTTTTTGATCGCAGTTTGTTGAGCTGTGACTCGGCGACGTCGGCTCGTTCTTCAGCTTCCTCCAACTCATGTTGAACTTTCCGGAACTTCAGCAGATTCACGCTGGTTTGTTCCTCCTGAGTGACCAGGTATTGCAGAAAATTAAAGATTTATCTAGACGTCTTCGTTTAACTTGAAACTCAGTATTCACATAGCTATACTCACCGCCTCTTCACACTGACGTTTGTACGCTTTCACTTTCAGCTGCAGTTTGTCGACTAAATCCTGAAGTCTCACCGTGCTCTTCTTCTCCTCCTCTACCTGAAACATTCAACAACTTATTAAATTTCTTTTGAACATTTTACTCAAATCTCTTCTGGTAAAATTATATAACAGCAATAACTCTTACCTGATAAGTCAGCTCTTTGATTTTCCGCTCATATTTCCGCAGACCTTTCATTGCCTCTCCACCGCGTTTCTGCTCCCCCTCCAACTCATTCTCCAGCTCACGGACCTGAGAACAGATTGATTCTCTTTTATTTATGCTTCTCCAGAGAGCAGCTTCTCTCATTCATTCATCCTTTCAATCTCAGTGATTTATTGTTTCTGTCTAAGATTGTTTTGTTTGATTCTTCGTACACGAATCTCCAGTTTCTGCAGCTCTTTCTTCCCGCCCTTCATGGCGATCTGCTCAGCCTCATCGAGTCGGTGCTGCAGGTCCTTCACTGTAACCTCCAGGTTCTTCTTCATCCTCTCCAGGTGAGCACAGGTGTCCTGCTCTTTCTTCAGCTCCTCTGCCATCATGGCTGCCTGTGTTTAAATTCAGAGGCTTAGCAGTTTGATCTGTTAATCAATCATAACATAATTTAACAAAAAGAAAATAAATAAAAGAGAGAGACTCACGTCTGTTACAGCCTTTTTAGCTTTGTCATCTGCATTTTTGGCCTCCTGGATGGTTTCCTCCATTTGAGACTGCAGCTGATTTAAATCTGACTCTGCCTTCTTCTTCGAGTTTAGCAGACTGCCATTCTGTTAAAACATCAGTTAAAGGATAGAACCATAAACATATGACATATCTTATTCTCCTTTATTAAACATTCTGTCTGTGTTTTGTCTTCTTGTTTTCCTGAGATATTCTCCGTCCAGTTGTCTCCTCACCTGAGTGTGCAGCAGCTGAACTCTCTCACTGACTTCCATCACTTCCTGTTCGGCCACCTTGCGACACCTCTCAGATTGTTCGAGCGCTGCCGTCATCTCTTCAATTTCGGCTGTCATCAGAGTGTTGCGGCGCTCTGCGATGGCGAGCTGCTCCTTGAAGTCCTCCTGGCTGTGGAGAGCTTCGTCCAGGTGGACCTGCGTGTCCTGATGCAGGAGATTTCAGAGTCAAAACATCGAAGCTGTTTTGTTTTTCAAAGATTTATATCAATTACTTTCATGGCCTCCTACAAACCTTCAGCTGAGTCTGGACAATCCTCAGCTGTTTGGTTGATTCTGCTGCCTGTCGGTTAGCGTGTCCAAGCTGGATTTCCATCTCGTTCAGGTCGCCCTCCAGCTTCTTCTTTGTCCGTACAGTCTCGTTTCTGCTGCGTGTCTCTGCATCGAGTGCATTCTGCAGCGTATCCACAGTTCTCTGATAGTTCCTTTTCAGCTGCTCGATCTCCTCGTCTTTTTCCACCACCCTTCTGTCAACCTCAGATTTGATCTGGTTCAGCTCGAGTTGCAGGTGCAGGATTTTGGCTTCTTCGTGTTCCAGTGATGACTACAGAGAAGTGAGAGAAACACTTCAAGTTGTTTGAAGAAAAAAAGGAATGAAAAGGTGTTTAATGAGAGGAAACAAACCTCGACTTCCTCCAGAGCGGTCTGGGTGTCTCTCTTTTCCTGCTCTGCATGTTTCACAGACTTCTCCAGCTCGTGGACAGTTTTTGCATATTGTGCAACCTGCTCCGTGATGTCTGAAATCTCCTCTGGAAATAAACAGTAAAACACATTTACCTCAAAAAGAAACATAAAAGAAAGATCATTTGTTTTTAGTAGAACTCTTACGCTGCAGGTTTTTATTCTCTCTCTTCATGGTCTCCAGATGATCCAGAGCCTCTTCGTATGAGTTCTTCAGCTTGAAGAGTTCGGTACTCAGCCCCCTCGACTCTCTCTGAGAAACTTCCAGATCTGTTTGAGTCTCCTCATATTTCTGCTTCCATTCAGCAAGAACCTGTGGACGAGAAAACGTGTGATCAACGCTGCTGAAAGAAATAGAGAAATGTAAACAATGAGGACTTACTTTGTCAAAGTTCCTCTGCTTCTTGTCCAATGAGGCATTGGCTGCATTTGACCTCTCCACCTCCACCATCAGATCCTCAACCTCGGCTTGCAGACGCTGTTTGGTTTTTTCCAAAGATGCACATTTGACATTTGCCACCTCGGTCATCTCCTCAGAGTCCTGCAGCCTCTGAGCCAGCTTCTTCCTGAACAAACAGTTAAACATGTTAAAGCTTAAGGAAAAATCATCTCCAGAACTTTTTTAAAAAATGCAGACATATCTCACATGGCCTCTTTAAGGTCCGTTAGGATGGATTATTATTTATTCTCTGTGCTTAACCAGCTGTCTTATTAATTACCTGGCTAAATACTTGATTCTGATAGGTAAAAACCTCATAAAACAGTTCTCAATATCAAAGCAACAGCAGGGACAACACACAAATTAAACTAAATCAAAATGCAAAAATGTGGTAAGAACTTTTCCTGACTCCCAGGCTGGTCCTGAGAGCGACAGACAGCAACTGGTCACAGATGTGAGAGCAGCCTGAAGAGCTACTGGACCCCAACCATCTCTAATACGGGAAAAGAGGAGCAACATTCTGTCCTGCAATCCAGGCAGAGGTAGGGAGCAGGTGAGCGCATCTCAAATACATCTCTAAATAATCTTTAAAACAATATTTTGTCTTTACTTGGTAGCTGGTAATAAGCTGGACATTGTATAGTGAGCAGGCATTTATGCAAATTAGAATCCCTTCTCATGATCCTGCTCACCCTGTCAGAATTCTAATTTGCATAATCACCACACCCTGTTTGATCTCTATGATGCACCAACATTTCACCTCCATGAAACATTTAAAATGAACATCCTGTTTCAGGTGTCAGGAGTTGTTATTTCTCACTTTGCCTCCTCGAGCTCCTCGGTGCGTTGGATGGCGTCTGTTTCGTATTTGGTCCTCCACTGAGACACGTCGCTGTTGGCCTTTGACAGGCAGCGATGAAGCTCAGCTTTGGCCTCCTGCTCTTCCTCGTACTGCTCTCTGAGCAGATCGCAGTCATGACGAGACGATTGCAGACCGTGAGCCAGAGCGCTCTTAGCCTGAAACAAGGAGAATATTTGGGGTTTTGAATATATTCCTTCTATTTGACATCACTGCTGTGTCTGTGATACAATCGAATAAGAAGATTGTTTCCTTTAAGAATTTAGACCTTCATTTCTTCGTCCAGAAGTCTCTTCAGCTCCTCTATTTGTTGGTTGCAGACAGATTTGACTCGGCTCAGCTGGGAGAGACTCATTTCTTTCTCCTCCAGCAGACGTGAGAGTTCAGCTGTTCATGAGTCGGACACAAATGAATCAACACACCAAATTTGTCACTTAAAAAAAAAAAAGAAGTTTGCATTGATCAATAAATGTACCATTTTCTGTCTGCAGACGAGCAGAAAGAGTCGTAGAATCACTCAGAGACTTCTGAGCTTCTTCTGCTTTGGTTTTATATTCGTTCATTTGATCTTCCATGCTCCTGGACGTTTTCTCCAGAACAGCCTGAAACACGAGTCAAAGACAGATTTATAGATTCAGCTATGAGTGGATGGAAACAGATTTTGAAACAGAAGTAAAAAAGTTTTTGATACCTTGCTTTTCAGGACGCTCTCCATGTTGCTCATCATGTCATCAATCTCCATCTTCAGCTCACACTTTTCTTTCTCCAGCTTCTGTTTCACTCTCTGGATGTTGTCGATTTGCTCGCTGAGCTCGGCGACACTGTCCGCCTGTTTTCTGCGGAGAGTTGCAGAGATGGATTCGTGTTGCAGCGTGGACTCTTCCAGGTCCCGTCTCAACCTCTGAAACTCTGTGTCTCTCTTCTTGTTGAGTTCGGCCTGAGCAACGGTTGCTCCTCCCGCCTCCTCCAGACGCTCGCTGATCTCATCCAGCTCTCTGGAGAGGTCGCATCGCTGCTTCTCCACTTTAGCTCGGGCCGAACGCTCTGCCTCGATTTCCTCCTCGAGTTCCTCTCCGCGAGCCTGCAAAGGATATTAAATGTGATATTAAGAATGCTATTTTTTGGGGAATAAAACATGGAAATGCTAGAGTATCTTTTATTTTATTCACACCTGAAGCTCTTTAATCTTCTTCTGCAGCTGAGTGCTGAGAGTTAGTTCATCCTCAATTCTGCTCTGCAGGCCGCTGATTTCAAAGTCTTTTCTGGAAAACAAAGGTAATTCCCTCAGGGTTGAAATAGTGTAATGTATGGACTAATGTTGCCTTCTTGCGCCAAATAAAGTTTCAATGAAGTTAAAAAATGGTCCAGCTTCAAAATGATGCTAATGTTTTTTGCACGGTTACATTATTCTAATTCTTAAATCGTTTGAAATATTAAAACATCACACTTTTTTAGCCTCTCCTCCGCCTGCTGTCGGTCGTTCTCCAGGTCCATGATGGTTTCGTGGCTCAGCTTCAGATCCCCCTCCAGTTTTCTTCTGGATCTCTCAGAGTCTGCATGAAGCTTCTTCTCGTGTTCCAGCGAGTTCTCCAGCTGAATGAGACGCTCACGTCAACCATGAATCTGAATTTAATCTGTGCAATCCAATGAAAACCAAAACCGTCTGTTGGTCCCACACTCACATCATCGACCTGCTGCTCCAGCTTCATCTTGATCTTCATCAGGCCGTTGACTTTGTCTTCCTCGGCCTGCAGGTCGTCGAGTGTCTGCTGAGGACCTCCTGCAGAGCCTTCATCTCCTTCGAAGACTTCATCAGGTTTTCCTCCAGAGAGGAGAGCTCTTCCACCAGATTCTTCACCTACATAACAACATTTTATAGATTAGATTAAGATTAACACTAATACATAAAAACAAAATGTCGACGTGATGAAGGCGATCTGAAGAACCTTGTTTTCAGTTGCGTGTTTTTCTTTCTCCACTTTGGCAATGGTGAGTTCGAGGTCGTCGATGTCTCTCTTCAAATCAGAACATTCATCCTCCAGCTTCCTCTTCTTGGCTGTGATCTCTGCGTTGATCTCCTCCTCTTCCTCCACCCGCTCTGAAATTCCTTTAGTTTGGCCTCCAGGTGGATTTTACTCTTAATGAGACCTTCACACCTCTCCTCTGCATCGCACAGGTTCTCCCTCTCCTGAAAGCAGGGGTACAAAGTGTTAGAAAAATCAGGTCGAGATTTCACTTCCCATCCATCTATATATCCATCTTCCATTTTTTGTCCATTTATCCTTAAAGTTATCTACTTATTCATCCTACCATCCATCCTCTCATCCATCTAATCATCCATCCATCAGTATAGCCACCAATGCATCCATTCATTCATTCATTCACCGATCCAACCAACCCTTAACCCATCATTGCGTTCATTCATCTGTCCATCCATCTACCCTGTCAATTCATATCATCCATTCTTTCATCTATACATCCACCAACCGCTCCAGTTATGCAATTAGTCATCCATCCATCCATCCATCCATCCACCCATCCATCCATCCATCCATCCATCCATCCATCTAACTGTTCAAACATCTCTCCATTCATCAAACCCTTTATCCATCCTCCCATTCATCTACCCAATCTTCAAATCATCCATCAATTATCTATCCGTCCAGTCATCTATCCATCCATCCATCATCCTTCTACTTATCTATTCATCCATTCACACCATCCTTCAAATTATCATCTGCTTGTTCATCCTACCATCCATCCTTTCATCCATACAATCATTCATCCATCTATCCATCCAAACATCTCACCATCAATGTATCCATTCATCCATTCATCCATCCATTCATTCATTCATTCATTCATTCATTCATTCATTCATTCATTCACTCATTCATTCATTCATCCATCAATGCGTCAATCATCTTTATGTTCATCTATTCATCCATCTATCTGTCTATTCATATCATCCATTCTTTCATCTATCCATCCACCAATCCTTCCATTCATGCAATCATCCATTCATCCAACTCTTCAAACATCTACAACATCTTTCCATTATTCATCATCCAAACCCTTTATCCATCCTCCCATTCATCTATCCATCCTTCAAATCATCTAGCCATTCATCTATTAATCTATGCACCCAGTCATCCATCCATCCATCCATCCATCCATCCATCATCCTTTTATTTATCTATACATTCATTCATTCATCTGACCATCCTTTACCTATCATTAAAGCCTAGCCATAGCCTCATTCTGTCTGTAAACCCACCCCTCCATCCCTCCATCCTCCTCAGGATTTACTTACTGCCTGAATTTGGAGGTAAAGGTCGTTTTTCTCCTGGAAGAGAACTACCATTTTCTCCTCCAGCTCCTTCCTCCGAGCCTCCGACTTTGCAAACTCTTCTTTGAGTCGAGCGAACTCCTCCTTCATGTTCTGCATCTCCTTCTCAGCCTCTGCGCTGCGTAACAGAGGCTTTATTTTGAAGTAGAGTCTCATCCAGGGCCAGTTCTTCACGTTCATGAAGGAGCGGATGTTGTACTGGATGATGAAGATGGACTCTCTGCAGAGTTAGATCAGGAAACGAAAACAACTTTGTCACTACCTTCAGTTTCATTCTAACTGGTTTAAATTGCCCAATAAGATACAAAGGGAAACGGTTGTTCAATCAAACTGAGGTTCAGTGTTGGTTTGACCCTTTTCCACTGCTGGTTCAACACGCTTTGTTTAAAATGATACATCACAATAATAATTCATTTATGAATTCATACAAAGTTAATTTCTTTCACTTCAGGTCGTTTGTGAATGTTATGAACAAAACTTGAGACCTTTTTTTGGTCATCTCCTTCATCCTCAGTCTGGTGACGTAACCTCTGGAAACAGCCTGAATACGAGTCAGCAACACAGACAGACGCTCGTCCCTCATCTCCTCCAGGAGACCCAGCAGCCCCGCTTTGAAAAACACCTGCAGGGTCAAAGGTCAGATCAGATGAAAACATAAAATATACTATTACACAAGCTAATATGAGAAAGAAACACATCTAAAAAGTTAATAAGAGGTAAGATTTAAAAAGTATAACTCTGTAACTGTTGAAGACATGACCTTTTTTGAAGTTAGAAAAAAATACCAACTGAAGAGTGCGAACTTTTTTTTTGAGTGTTAATAGAGATTTCAGTTTGGTTTTAATATGCATCTTTGCTCACTAAATCTTAGCCCTACTTACCCGCAGGTGTTTATTTACAATACTAAAATGTAAAAAAACATCAGTCCCTATCTAATTGGTATCGACCATCAGGAGAAGGTTATTATAGGTCATTGGTATAGGCTTAAAAAAATCCATATCATTCATGCCTTGTTCTGATCATAACACACTGACACAACCATAAATCACCTTTGTGTATCCAATCTGTACTGACAGTGATCGACGTCGATGGAGGACAGAAGCTTCTCTGACGCCTTCTTACTGTCGATGAACTGACCCTCAGGGATCGCACTTGCATTCAGAATCCTGTACCTCTGTCTGAAGTCTCCGTACAGGATCCTGCTGGGGAATCCTTTTCTGCAGATCCTGATTCCTTCTAAAACTCCATTACAGCGAAGCTGATGAAGAACAAGATGATGATCCATGGAGCCTGCAAGATGAAATTACATTAGTTATAAAGGTTCAGCATTTCATGGTTTAACATGTTGGCAATGAATGACATCATCCTTTCTCATATCTGGAGTGTATGAAGCTAGAGCAAGCAGCAGCTAGCTTAGCTTAGCATAAAATGCACTGGAAACAGATGGAAATAGCTAACATTGTTTTTTCACATGCACTTTAAAGCTAATCAAAATATTTTATTTTCCTTTTCATCTTTTTCTTTGAGTCAAAACTACATGCATTAAAAGTAGTCCATCTTCTCTATTATAAATACTCAAAGATCTGGGTTTCATTCACTTTTGCGCCCACTGTGGTGATCTGCTGTAAATGTAGGAGTATGACATTTCTGAACACTGAATTAGTTCCTTTTTCTTCTTGTTGTATCCTCGTTGATCTTTTCCTCATTTGCTCGACTGTATAAAGAAAGATCATAGAAAAGTTCCCTTCTGTCGGTTTGAAGAAAAAACAAACAGCTGTATGACAGACTGATTTATAACGGAAATGTCACCTCACACTTAGTTTTTAACAAAAACTCTGAGTAAGAACAGTAGTGAACAGTCATACACACCGAAACCTAAAACCTGGATTGTGCAGTTCTTGCTTTCATACCTGGAGTTTTGGTCTCGTTGGGGATGATGCACCTGACAAAGTGAGGATGTGTCGACCTGAGGTTCGCCATCAGTTTGTTCAGGTTCTCCTGTGAATAAATATCAAATCAGTCAAACAATCTATGAAGTCGCTTTATCTTCGCTCCTATTGCTGTCTTTAATAATAATAATAATAATAACAATAATAATAATAATAATAATAATAATAACGCTTTTCTAAAAACTCAAAGACGCTGCACAAAGGATACAGCATCATATAAAACAACAGAATAATAAAAACTTGATTAAAATACATTTAAAAGCAATCATAAGTTAAAAGCAGTTCTAAATAGGTGGGTTTTGGTGGATGATTTGAAGGTGGACAGGTTGGGACAGTTTGAATGTTAAGTTGTAAGGCGTTCCAGAGGGTGGGGCGGCGACAGAGAAAGCTCTGTCCCCCCAGGGTCAGTGCTTGGTGTCAGGTGGTAGGGAGAGGAGGTGGGCGTTGGAGGATCGGAGGTTACGGGGGGTAGGAGGGGGGCCTGGTTATGGAGGGCTTTGTGGGTGAGGAGGAGGATTTTAAAATGTATGCGCTGTTTGATAGGGAGCCAGTGGAGGTTTTAGAGGACAGGGCTGATGTGGTCACGGGAGCGGGTGTGGGTGAGCAGGCGGGCGGCAGAGTTCTGGATATATTGTAGTTTGTTGAGTTGTTTTGAAGGAAGGCCGTAGAAGATGGTATTACAGTAGTCAAGTCTGAATAAAGCAATATAAATGTTAAATATTGTTGATAATTACCCTGAATAGAGCAGAAACTGTCTGAAAAGAAGAGCCTTTTTTCTTGAAACTTTTCTTACTTCCATCAGAGCCTGCAGAAAAATAAGAAAAGAACATGAACAACATGATAACATTTACAAAATAGAAATGATAAACTGTACAGCAACATCATCATTTATTTATTTTATTAATTGCAAACATGGTGGTGGAAAATTTTAAATCAGTGCCTGTTCAGTCCACTTGGTGTGCTGTTGAGTATTTTTTTTTTGCTGATGTCAGACATGTTGTCTTTATCGTCCTCTAAAAACCTCTGATCTGTTGGACTCCAGGCCTGGCTCCGCTCATCATGACGGGTTATTGTTGTAGTCAAGTGAAAAACAATCTGGTGATAACACAGTGATATTTTCTGAAAACTAACCGGATGTTTTAATTTTGTTTTGATACCGGACTTCCTGTCCTGCTCAATCTGCTCTGTTGAGAGCTATGCTCGTGCTCCAGCATCTGGCAAAAATAGAAGTCTTGAGTATCTGATCAAGAGGACTTTGACCTGCGGGATCAGAGACACAGCCAAGAATGCAACGGAGCGGATCCAGTAGAAGTTAAATATTGACCGGAATTAAAAACCTATTAGATCCGGTGCCGTGACGGATCAGAGATGGACACGGATCAGGTGGAATTTGGATGTAAGAAAGAATTAAGGACAGCATTGTACAGGTTTTAAATTCAATGCAATGACCACTTTTGGATTTTTTAACAAGAAGTGCAGCATGAACATGTTCATTCAGGGAGGGAGATGAGGTTCACCTCACTTGTCACCACCCAGAGATAGCATTAGCCAACCTAGGGCAAAGCTAGTGCTGAATCAGCTCAGCCTTCACTTGGACAGAGTTTGTCAAAGCTGCCTCCTATAGAGAGAGTGCAATAAATAACAATCCTTCACCTACTTTTCGTGCAGAGACTGGCAGCTATTCAACTTTGAGGAAAACAATGGCTTTTGTTGAATGATAACACTGGAATAACACTCTATTACAGTGTTATTTTACTGACACTCTGAGCTTCTATTCTCTGTCCAGCTTTACTGTCAGAGTTAAGGAGTTTGAGTGTAGCAGAAAGGGTTTGCTTCAACCTGCATGGATGCGTGGACGTCACAGGCAGCGGACTCCTTCGTGACTGTAGCAGTATTATGTGACTTGCTGTCTCACGTTCTCCAGACTTCAGGCAGGACATTGAATCATATGACAGTCACACTGGGGTAAACCCTAACCCTAACTGTTCCTGTAATGGTACAGCTGTCCATACATTCAGTTAAGTTGGACGAGACTGTAACACAAACAGCTCTGTTTGCCAGGTTTTATCCATGAAGCCCATGCAGAAGTGTTATAAACTGCAATTAATTGAGAATCCGTTTGAGGCTGGCTGCAGAAACACCAGAAAGCACATAGACATGAATGGGAAAAAGACGATCTTTGCAGCATTAATAACATGTTTACAGTCTGGTTCAAAAAAACGGCCTAGCTCTACAAAGCTAATCTCTCTATCGGCACACACTGAACAGGGGGTGAATTTTTTTCCAACGCGATGGCTCAGAAGATATTAAGATTATGAGTTTTGCCCAAATAAGGACATGACTGACACATAGCTGTCGGCTAGGAGGCTCAAACTCCGCCCCTTTACGTCACACTCTGCCTGGTTGAGTCCGCATTTCCATATTGGCTGCCACCTCTGATTGGCTTCTTAACAGCGCTCAGGAAGAGATGAGTGACGACACGGATACTACGTCCATATTTTATGCAGTCTATGGTTTATCACAGTGTGGGTCAAGTCTGTGTGCGTCCCATTGTGTAAAAACTAAAATGAATGAAGTGACATGAAAAGCCTGACAAGTTTTCTTATCATATAAAATATATTTCACAAAGTTTTTCACAGAGCTATACTACAATACTTGGAAAATGTTCAAAATCGCCATAATAATTGATCTTGATTCCCACTTCTAAAACACATTAACTAGGCACTGATAGTACCACTATTTTACAACAGACATCTTATTATACAGTTTTGTTTCATTAATCATGGATTTTTCTGTGAACTGACCGTCAGCTGCAGCGTAGGAAGCGAACAACTGAGAGAGCAGCTTCAGAGAAGCTTTCTGGTAAAGTTGCACCACGTGTCATTCAGAGGATCTTTGTTCTTCTCCAGCCAGCCACTTAAGTTGTAATCGACGGTTCCGGCGTAATGCATCAGAGAGAAATGAGCCTCAGCCTTTCCTTTGCAGGGTTTGGGCTTCTGAAAGATGCTGTTCTTCCCCAGATGTTGGTCGTAAAGTTTGTTTTGAAGGAGCCATCTGTCGCCTTTGGGAACATGCACTCCTCCTCCAGAATGGAGAAAATCCCATCGGCTACAGAAGAGAGAGATGATCAGTGTTGAACCATGTGCATGTTGATGACATGATGTGAAGTTATTATAATCCCACCTTCTCAATGAGCTCGATGCAGGCGGCAAGTCCATCCCAAAGTCAATGAACTCCCAGTCAATTCCATCTTTCTTGTACTCTTCTTGTTCCAGCACGAACATGTGGTGGTTGAAAAAACTGTTGCAGTTCTCGTTTGTAAAGTTGATGCAGAGCTGCTCTAAGCTGTTTCATCTGAATAAATCAACAGGAAATCGTTGATTACACATATACTTAGAAAAATCTGTTGTATTTTACTCTCTTTACCTCAAATATCTCAAATCCCGCGATGCGAGGACGCCGATGAAATGCTGTCGGGGAAGTTTGGTGTCCAGCTGCTGGTTGATCCTTGTGACCATCCATAGAAAACAGCTTCTCGTACACGGCTTTGGACAGAGCACCTATCGCATTATTCACCTGAAGTTAAGATCGTGAGTGGTTAAAGAAACATTAAAAAGGTAATCAGGTGCAGATGTGTGTGGGTGTAGGACGATAGATTTGAAGTGGCCTCAAATACAGACTGAACTTGAGACGTATCGACCTGTACCTGCTGTGGAGTTTGTCCTTTGGTGACGTACTCATTCCCGACCTTTACTCGGGGGTAGCACAGAGCTTTGAGGCAGGTCAGCAGAGTTTCAGACCCATCAGGACGCCACTTTGTCTGCACTAAAGGATGCAATCATAGATGTTTATAAAAAAGCAACAATCAGGCTCAAAGGTGAAAAGAAGACACTGATAAACATGTTAAGTGTAAAGCTTTAAGTTCACTCGTCTCACCCTCGGTGCGTCGGGCTCCGCCTGCTCCTCGCGCTGCTTCTGCTTGAACTTCATGTTCCCAAAAATGCATTCACTGCTCCTGTCAGCTTGTAGATGCCGACCTTTTCCTCCGAGTTAAACCCAAGGATGTCGATGGCACTCTGATGAACACACACGATGTCAAAGATTGTTCATCTCAGTTTAACAGCGACACAGTACTATGATACATTGACTTGGACTTATAAGGATCATGTTGTGTTTTGGTTGGTGTTAGTTTGAAAAATGTCACTACATCAAACAACAACCTAATGAATTGTATTTTATCAGTTAGAGAATTATTTCTCTTTCATGTCCCTCTTATATAGAAATGTTTTTTTAAAAAGGTTTGAATGTATGAAGTCTCACATCAGTGGCCATCAGCTCATCACTGTCGTTGATGCTCTTTACTGTGATTTCTCCCTGACTGATGAAGGGATAGTCGTATGGGTTGGTGGTTATTAGCAGCATGTCTGAGAAGAGACAGAAATTATTCACAGTACCAGTAACATGATAATGATTTCTATGCAGCAGTGGACAGTGATGAAGTAAGTTAAGCTCCTGTGAGGAGGTTTTTGGGGGGGTTGCATAATGGGCTGAAATGAGTATTGATGACTCTTTTTAAGCTATAAAAGCAAACAAGACCATCAGCAACAAGATTGATTATTTCTGTGTAGTAATCTGTCATACCTTAAACCACTGACGGGGGGTAGGTGTCCGTCAGGCTCATTATGCTTCCATAAATACTTTTGTTTTTGTATTTCCATGGCGAAGATTTTTGATGAGTGATATTGTTTTGATATCAAAATAATGAGGCATTCGATTTTTGTCACAAAACACAACTTTCATATCTTCAGGACAAAATCCGCAAAGAGATAAGAGTGACCGCTTTGTCCACAGGAGGGGCCAAAGTCAACACAAACTGAAAGTTCTTCATAGGAGATTTAAGTATTTTTTTTTTAAAGTTATATTTTGCCCTTAATGTTTAGGACATCTGAAAAGAGACAGGAAATGTGAGGAGTAGAGAGTGGGGGAGGACATGTAGTAAATCGTCAAGGCTGGAATCGACCTGCAACCTCTGCGACGAGTGCTATAGTCTCTGTATATGGACCGCTGGACCAACAGCACCCCTACATGTTTTAGTATCAGTCCTTGATTTGAGTTTTATTTTTTCGGGTAAACTTGTTACCTCAACTGCACTACATTTCAAAGACAAACTTACATACATTACACATTACACTATATCTGACTCCACTGCATTTCTCAGATTGTTCCTTTAACTCGTTACTTTTGCTCTGAAGTTGACATTTTTTTCTTTTTAAAATTCCAACCCTTAAGACGATAAACTGTATTAGTGTATGGTTTATCAGCATTATTACTTGTTTACCTTTGCTTTTCCCAAAACTATCATTTGAACCTTTATTTATCCCGTAGACTAAAACTTAAAGGTTGTGACAGAATATTAATGTGGTTTGTCTTAAAGTGGTGTTGCAGTACCTGTATGTTTCGCATCCCCATGGCTTAAGTAGAGTAAACGCAGAGCAAACGTCACTCTGATCACTCGTAATTTTAGTATATTCAAATTAATAACTTAGTAAAAACAATAATCACACCCAGTACTGTGCCAACAGACTAAATCAATTTTCAACCAGGTTGTAGACATGTTTATTTTTGCTGTACAGACGAATGGGTGTGTGTGGCTTCTGGTGCCACTGCAGACAGCCTCTAGTGGACACTCTCAGAACGTCAGTTTTTATCACTTTTGCAATAGTTTAATTTCTCAGGACCAGAGGTTGTAGCTTGGTGTAGCCATAGTTCTGTTTCACAAGCAAATTGACTAACTAAGACTACATGTTAATCATGTTTTACTGTTATCTGTTTGAATTGATTCATGCCCTTTCATAAGCTTTTAGAGGATTTGGGCAAATCTATGTGTCACAGAAACATGTGGAAAGTGATTTATTACTGTCACACACTGCCAAATATTTGGATTTAAGAAAGTGTGTACTCTACCACGTTCTCTACCAGTCTTACATTATGAAAATGTTGTGAATCATAATCATAATCATAATCATAATGTTGTGTTCATTTTAACACACCTGATGGGGAAACACAACTAAATCCCTCTAGTGATTATTCCTCCTCCCTTGCAGGGGTGTAACATATACACATATAAGTAGAGACATTAAACAAAATAAAGTCATACTCACCGATCAGTTCAGGTTTCTTGTTGGACATGATCTGATAGAAGATGTGGTAGCTCCTCTCTGCCAGAAGCTGAAATGTCACTCTGGATTTTTCCAAGAGGTCTAAGAATGATTACAATTAGCACAAAAGATAAACATTGAAACACTCATAATGGATAATCAATAATATCATCAATGTTTTTAGAAAACTTACAAGTTTCAATATCAGCTGATGACAGCTTCCCCTTTGTTCCAAAGTGGATGCGGATGAATTTTCCCTGAAAAAGTGAAACAATCATTCCTGAGGTTTGTTATATAAGAAACACTGTGGACAGATCCTCTGCATCATATCTCGTCTTGCCACACTGTGATTTTTGTACTACATTGTATGGCATGTTTGATAGTGTATCATTGTATCAGCATGGTTTGAAATGTATCATTTTGTTTTGTGGCACACTTTTATACAGATATTTTTTGTATTGTACCGTATCATCTTAATATGTATTTTATCCTATCATATCAGATCACTGTTATACCAATTGGCTATCCTGTATCGTTTTGTATTGCATTATACTGGACTGTATTGTGTTCTTTCTTATGAGATAGTGTCTTTCTTGAAATCTCATAATTATAAACATGTAGTCTTTTAAATCAAATTACACACAAAGTTATTTTCCTGTGGAACTAGATGATATTCTCATGATGGAGAGACAAACTTTGTTGTAACAGTAAGAGTGATGACAACTCCCCTCCGCTCTGATCAGATAGATACTCACAAATCGAGATGAGTTGTCGTTCCTCACAGTCTTGGCATTACCAAAGGCCTCTAGCAGTGGATTGGCTTGGATGATTTGATCCTCCAGAGTGCCCTGTAACTCACATACAGGATTAAAGCTTAACATGTCTGTGTGTTTCAAAAGCAGCTGCTGACACACCTGGGGGGGGGGGGACCACCACGGAGAACGAGGTCTTAATACCCAGGCTGTCTGTGAGTGAGCCGGCTGAACAAAGCCTGAAGCTCCATTTACAGACAGCAGGTATCATGAGGGTGGCTGTGACACAAACTCTCTGGATTTTACAGTTTCCATTGCTTTTATGGTTCTTATTAATCAGGATGCAAAGGAAAAAAAACCCAGCAGATTCTCATTGTTTATAAGACTGTATGAACCACGGACAGTCTCAATGAAGTCATCTGTTTGTATCTGAAGAGGCATTTTAAAGCCGAAGTACCACTGTTTCCATTTGAAATGCTGATTCAACCTAACTTTCGATCAACCCGGAATGGACAAAAAGGTGGAGCCGGGACCCACCGTGAGCCTAGCGAACAGTTACATCACACCCACATGACACTCAACTTAACTACGTTAATTATGCAAATGTATGCATAACTCTCAGTCTTAATATCCTAGTGTAGATTATGTCACCATGGTTATCTAGCACAGGGATGCGGGACAACAGACTGTATAAATGGACGTAGTATCCATGATGTCACATCTGTTTGTGAGCGCTGTTTTGAAGCCAGTTGTCGGTGAGTGCCAGACTAGAAATGCTGAAACAACCAAACCTTGTTGTGCGTTGTGAGGTAAAGAGGCGGGCCTTTTGCCTTTTCGCTAACAGCTACAGGGTGCCTGCCTGTCAATCAAGACAGCCATGTCCTTATTTGGGCAAAACTCGTAAGTTTAATATCTTCAAAAATACAGAGTTATAAAAAATTCACCCTGTACAGTTTGTGCTGACCTAAACTGTAAAACTTTTAACCAGGCTGTAAACATGTTTATTATTGCTGTAAAGATTGCCTTTTTTGAATGGGTGTGCATGTGGTTTCCGGTTTTCTGCGGCCAGCCTCAAGTGGACGCTCGTGAACTGCAGTTTTAATAGTTCTGCCAGGCTTCATAATTTAAGACCGGAGGTTGTCACTTGGTCAGGACCCCCTGGATTCGCAATACACTAATGGGAGATCTTAAGATGTCTTCCAGAATGTTTTTTTCTCACGTAGTCTCAAACTGTATGTTTTACCCTTTATTGTAAAAATATTAAAAAAATAGTACTTACATTTGAAAAAAACTTGTTCATAAAAACATGAATTCGTTTTTTGCCGTTCTTGTTGCAAGATGAATCCTAAAGTTAGAGTTGGTTTAATAGTTAATTCAAAAAGCGTGAGTTGCAGCAGGTAAAATCATAACAGCACAGGAAACCTCAAGGCTACATTTCTGCAGACCAGCTAAATGAAGTATGAAGCAACATTTAATCACTCTGAGGGACGGTGGGGGTCGCCAGTCTTTGGCACCATCATTTTTGGGGGTCGCAGGCTGACAAATTTGGGAACTCCTGATCTAGCAATAACAAATCCAGCTTTGCCAAACTGAAAACTCTGACTTCAAGCTCAACAGACCCACTTTGCCTTCAGACCTCACTTCGGGTACCCCCAGGTCGCTTTTTTGTTTTTTTCAGAAGAAAGGACTGAACCTGCATTTTGCCAGTAGGTTGCCTTCTTGCTCGAGTCTCCAAATGATGCAATTGTTGCGAAATACTGGATGACTCTCTTTGTGTTGACCGTCTTCCCGGCACCAGATTCTCCACTGATGAAAGAACAGCACGAATGTTGTTTGGAATTTCTTGCATAGTAATGATATTATGATGGATAAACACTTTAAAGAGCACTCACGTGATCAGGATGGACTGGTTCTCTCGATCTGTATTAGGGAAACATATTCACAGAAAAATGTCAATGTCTTGGTCAATGTCAAACTGCTCTGACGTAAGAAAGAGTTATTTGTCTGGACTTAATCAGACCTGTGAGCATGAACTGGTAGGCGTTATCGGAGATGGAGAAGATGTGCGGAGGGGCTTCCTGGTCTTCCCTCTATATCGGCTACGACTCAGGGTTGTAGACTGGCGCATTTGTACGGATTAACGGGTGACACAGAAGAGTCCAGAGTACGTCTGAATACATGAGAAACACCAGGGTCTTACTTTTACAGATTCTCCTTTTTCAGTTTGGTTTTCAGAATTTTTAGATATGAAAATCAGCTTTCATAATTTATAGTTACATAGATCATCCAGGCAGCGTAGCGCTCTTTCAGGTAAACAGCACAGCCGGTTCATGGAGGTGAGTCAGAATAACCATGTCTTCAATCTTGTCAAACTTTGGAGGATTCATGGGCGAACATCGTCCAGGGCACTGCGATGATCTGAGTTCAAAGCTTAGTAAAGTCAAGGACAAAAATAGACAAAGGTAATAAGAAAAGTTATTTGAATTACCCACCTTTCTATCCTCTGTCTCACCAGTGACATTGGACCCATCTTGGCTTTTGATTTTCCCTTACATACTCCTGCTTTGGGTGGGCACAAACACGGCAGATTTGGCATCAAACGGCATGTTCTGAGCCGCGATTCTCTCTCGCTCAGATTTACGGAGGTATGGAGCTGCTACCCCAAATGTTTCCATCTCAGCGTCGCTCATTTTGTCAAGCTGCAGACATTTAATCAAGGAATCAATACTTCTGACCAGATATGGATTCAGGCTGAAGTCGGTGTTAAGTGAAATGATGAAGCATCAAACTTACCAGAGAGCTGCAGATAGAGAAGAAAAAGTCCAAAAGTTTGAGGATTTGAATGAGATTGTTTCAGAAGAATGAAACAGACATCCGTCACAGTAAAGAAACTCTGACAGCTTTTATAAGCACCAGCTTGGCCTGTTTCACAGCACCTACTTCTTCTATATTTGGAAATCCAACTGAAAAGTCATGTATGTCTATTTCGTCCTCCGAACAGTCTATGTATAGATGTATTGTGTCACTTTTACATGGTTTGAACAGTAATCCTTCAGACTGTCCATTAAAAAGCAATGATTGTTAAAGGCGACAGCTTAGGAGGCTCAAGGCCCAAACACAGCGAGCCTCATTTTCTGGGATCAGAGGAGATTAGGTCTGTTAGAGCGTCTTAAATTCAGTCTGTCTGCCAAGCTGACCACACATGAATGTTTGTCTTTATGTCGGGGACGACGAGACGTTTAACACATTCCAGACTGAGGCTGACTCCATTTAAACATAGTTCTTACATGTCCCTGAATGCGTTCAGAGTAACCAATATATCAATAATTATGTATACCTGAAGATAGAAAGAGAGAAAGACGACGATACTATATCTGAGATTTGTGATTTATCATACTGTTCTTTTACTTTGTGTTGAATTAATACGTTTCCCATAGACCAGGGACACAAGTTTGATTTCCTCCAGATCATTCAGCTCCGTCTGTTGGAGTATTCAGATTTTTTAGTAGCTAAATTGGCTAAATCAGACATTTTAACGTAGTGCCAAGAAAAAACCCAAAACAAAATCAAGGGAATGTAAAAACTGCTTCAAATGATTTTAATACAAGACAAGATTAATCCTGTTTTGTCCAAAAAGATTCACTCTAATCTTGCCTTACCGTGTTGTCATCGGCTATGACACAATAATAATTTGTTTTGGTGAATTTCTTCTGAGTTTCAACTCTGCACATGAGCTCTCCACATAATTCTGACAAAAATACAAACTAGTTCCCGAAACACCGCAGCAGCTCTCCTAAAGAAAGAATTCAAGTCCAAACTAACGAGGTTAAAATTAAACCCACCATAACTCCACAGATCCTCTGAGTGAGTTTCCATTAACATGACTCAAGTTAATACAGCAAAAGAATGTCTTTAAAGTTCACTGCATGCCACAAAGTTTACCGTGATTGAAGTGTTTATCTTCAGCCTCATCTAAATGAATGAGCAGCCAGTTGATTTCAATGAGGCTTTTCAGTGTCAGGCACTTTTCATCAGTTTGAATCAAAAGGTAAAAGACATTTTGTCAAATGCCGATTCAAATGGAAGTAATAACTGGTGAAGAATAAAACAGTTTGTCTGCTCTCAAAAATAGAGAAAAGTATTAAAACTAAAATAGGTTATGGAAATAAATGCAATTTAAAGCTCCTGTGAGGAACTTTGTGTTTGTCAATTTTGGCGCCCCCCAGTGGACAAAGGGTTTTTATGATTTGTTTTCCTCTACATGTGATTCACATTTCTTGACAAATAAAAAAATATCATCATGTTTTGTCTGTCAAATGTATCACCTAACGAGAATCTTTCCTGTTGACCATGTGACAAAAGGCTGCATCCGCAGCGTTCGGTTAATTACCTTTTTACCTTTATTTCATCCGTAGTCTCAAGGCAGATACCTACACAACACAGACACAGTAAGTATTTAAAACCTGACAGCTACAAATCATACGACAGACAATTACATAAAAAAATACAGGCAGACAAAATCAAGTCTAACAAAACACAGTTAGATAATATCCAGACTAACAAAACAGTTAGACAATATCAATAATAACAAAACACAGGCAGACAATATCAATAATAACAAAACACAGGCAGACAATATCAATAATAACAAAACACAGGCAGACAATATCCAGACTAACAAAACAGTTAGACAATATCAATATAACAAAAACACAGGTAGACAAAATCAAGACGAACAAAACACAGGCAGACAAACCAAGACTAACAAAACACAGGCAGACAAAATCAAGAGTAACAAAACACAGGAGACAATATCAATAATAACAAAACACAGGCAGACAATATCCAGACTAACAAAACAGTTGACAAAAATAAAAAACAAGACAATATCAATAATACAACACAGGCAGACAATATCAAATAACAAAACACAGGCAGACAATATCAATAATAACAAACACAGGCAGACATATCAACTAACAAACAGTTAGACAATAAATATAACAAAACACAGTAGACAAACAAACAACAAACACAGGCAGACAAATCAAGACTAACAAAACACAGGCAGACAATATCAAGACTAACAAAACAGTTAGACAATATCAATAATAACAAAACACAGGCAGACAAATCAAGACTAACAAAACAAGGTAGACAAAACCAAGACTAACAAACAGTTAGACAATATCAATAATAACAAAACACAGGCAACAATATCAATAATAACAAAACACAGGCAGACAATGTCAAGACTAACAAAACAGTTAGACAATCAAAAATAACAAACAGTTAGACAATATCAATACTAAAAAAACACAGGCAGACAATATCAAGACTAACAAAACGTTAGACAATATCAAAATAACAACACAGGTAGACAAAATCAAGACGAACAAAACACAGGCAGACAAATCAAGACTAACAAACACAGGCAGAGAATATCAAGACTAACAACAGTTAGACAATATCAATAATAACAAAACACGGCAGACAAATCAAGACTAACAAAACAGTTAGACATATCAATAATAACAAAACACAGTAGACAATATCAAGACTAACAAAACACAGGCAGACAAATATCAAGTCTAACAAAACACAGGCAGAGAATTCGTGACTGACAAACCACAGGTAGACAAAACCAAGCTAACAAAAAACAGCAAGACAAAATCAACACAACAACACAGTTAAAAAGTTAAAAAGATCAATGACAAAATGCCCCATGGGAACAGCCTCAGATCAACATTATGCGAGCATCAACATAAGTGCGCCTGACTTAGCACAGATGCTACCGTATTCCCAAGCAGGTACCTACACAACACAGACACAGTTAGACTTAAAACCTGACAGCTACAAATCATACGATAGACAATTACAAAACAAACACAGGCAGACAAAATCAAGACTAACAAACCATAGGCAGACAACCAAGACTAACAAAATACAGGCAGACAAATCAACACACACACAGTTAAAAAGTTAAAAAGATCAATGAAGAAAAGCCCCGGGAACAGGCCTCAGATTCAGTAACAGTATTTACAGTGGGTACATTTCTAATTTGTTTTTAACCAATGTTTGAGGGGTAAAACTTTAAAAATGAGACAAACGTTCCATCATTAGATGGCTATGGTGAGACCTAGCAGACGGCTAGCAGCTCCCACCTAGACTTTACTCTGATTTATGCATAATTTTAAGCTACATTGGATTGTAACAGGTGAGTTATGTCTACTTTAAAGTTTAAGTTTTAATATGGGGCTGTATGAGGATTGACTCACTCAAGTGGACACTCGAGGAACTGCAGACACTTATCTTTAAGCTGCATCATAAAACCTGACATTTCAGCTGGCTGTTGAAACTCATTTTTAGTTACTTTACAGGGTAAAATAAATAATCACAGAACTCCGAAAAAGATCCGTAGTGAACGCACAGTCTGTCCAACAGTGTTCCACAGACGCTAATTGGTGCTGATTTAATCGCCTCTTGATGTCACTTGAAGGTCTGGTAACAGCTGTGATTATAATTGGCTCTGGGGAGCTAACAGTGCCCCCCACCCCTGTCATGTGTCGACACTGTAGCAGCTATGTTCGACTGTGAGGAGGCTGCGGGATGTGATTGAAGGGGCACAGGAAGAGACAGAGAAGAAGCATAGAGAAAATCCCTAGCAGCTGGTTGCGGTGCCTCACCCCGGGTGGGAAAATAGATCTGATGACGGGGGCATCTGAACAGGATTAAGAGGTCAAAGGAGAGACAAGGACCCGAACAGAGAGTGAAGCTACTGCAAACCACACAGGACAAACGTCTAAACCTCCAAACAAAAGAAAGTGATGGAAATGGATGGAGTCAGCTCAGTTAGCTCAGGTTTTTTTGATACTTCAAAAAAAGGGTGCAGGCCCCCAAAATAAGGCAAGATACTACAACAGAAGCATTGGGAAAACTAAAAATACTAATAGCTGTAAAAGAGGAGAATATAAGAGCACACAAGTTCAACATTTAACAAAACACAACAACATGTTGCCTATCCTCAACACCACGAGGCTGCTTGGATAAGCTCTCTCTTGTAGGTCTTTTCATTCCAACATTGTACTTCAAAAGCACAGTTCAAACTACAGTGTGTTCATTTGCATCTCCCATAGACAGTCCCCACTAAGTTTCAAACCCAGGACATTTGCATTGAAAGGCAGCAAACAGGGCAACTTTGCAGTGCTTGCCTCATTGGGTCTTTTCATTTAAATCTTTTGTAGAAGTTCACAGCACAGCTCATGCACATTTGGGGGAAAGTGTTTCATTTCCATCTCACATTGGAAGCCCATAATGGGATTTGAACCCAGAACCATCATATTGAAAAGTAGCAGCCTGTCCTTAACACGACAGGGCTACTTGGATGGGCTTACTTTTGTAGGTCTTTTCATTTTCACCATTGGATATTGTCATTCAAAGCAATGTTCAACTACATTGTGAGGAAAGTTTTTCGTATCCATCTCCCTGCACAGTCCACACCAGGATCCAGACCCAGGACCTTGCATTGAAAGGCACTACTGGGAAAGTAATGTTCAAACTCCAGTGAGGAAAGTGTTTCCCCACTGGAACTTGAACCAAGGACCCTTGCACTGAAAGGCAGCAGCCTTGTCCACTTTGCCTCTGCTTGTCTCTTTTGGTCTTTTCATTTATATCTTAATGGTATAATGCTGTCTCCTTTGTGATGAAAACATTTCATGTTTACCACCAGTAGGTCCCTGTCCAGGATTTGAACCCTAAGCTATATCACTGAAAGCATGCAGTACCTGCCACCTCACCACAGGTAGGGAACTTCATAAGCTATCACTACCCAGTGAACTCAGGTGTTGCTGCTACTGTATTCTGAATATTTGGCACTCTGATACTGAATGTTTTGATCTGTCTGAAATAAGAACTAAACATATTTAAGGGCTGATGTATTTTAAGTGAAAGGTCATAAATACTATTTTTTTTGTTTATAGTACAAATGAACAAATCAAACAGCCAGAATAAGCCATTTAAATACATCAATAAGCATGACAGTAATGAGTATTTGCAAAACATGCAGCTTGATTTTCAAACAAATTAAAATATTTATTCTATATATCTTCAGAGGGACAGCGTCTCAACTCTCAAGTGCTTCACTGACCAGGATCAGCATATGCCAAATGTGACACCTGCTGGTAGACAAGGGTATCACATCAGGGTACTCACAATACATTACCATATCACAGGACATTTTTCATGACAGCACACATTTTTCAAAATAAAAATTGAAAAATAGACCGAAATGTATCCAGTCTATGACGGTTTGAACATTAAGACATTACAAACTACATCATCTGAAATTATTATTTTGAACATTTCATATATCCAATGAATTATCTCTATATCAAAGATGGTCTCAAACTGAGAAATGCAGCAGAGAAAAACAGACACCATAAACACATTTCTGGTTGTACCAGGATGATTTATCCCACTTTTGCCAACCTCTAAAAATAATGTATTTTTTTTCCATATTATCACATAAATTGATTTTGATTAGAAAGTGTTTATTTCAAACAAAAAAAGAGTAAAAGCAATAATTCTAATAATAATTTAAGTGACAATAAACAAAAAGTCAGACCAAAAAACAAATGTTACATACACTGGCAAAATAATAATAATAATCATAATAATATTATAATAATAAATTGTATCATCACTAATATGAATTCTGATAACATCCTTTATTAATTATTTATTAATGGTCAATTCATTTTTATTATCATTATTATTATTATTATTATTAATTTAATGTTTTGGTAATAATATCGGAGGTCCTCTCATAAACAACGTAGCACAAGAAAAAGGTATTGAAGAATAGCTTTTGCATCTTGCAACCTCCTCAACTCTGTCCATCAGAGGGCGCTTATGCTACACGCATCACACCACCCAGTGTAAAGCGCATCATTTAACTATGCACAATAAAAAAAAAAAGCCAGATTTAGGCAAATAATTAAAAAGTTTGATCATAAATAATGACAAATGATGGCAATTTAAATCACTGCAAAAGCTGCATTTATACATCTTAAAACCTAATAACAATTTTCATACATAGCACTTTAATATGGGACTGAAAGGTCCTTCATGGACAAGAGGATTGGTATCCATAAGGACTAATTGGAATAATGGTAATAATGGAGAATGTTGTAACCAGCAGTGGTTGGACAGTAACAGAGTAAATTTCCTCGAGTATTAAGTACATTTTTGAGTATCTGTACTTTACTTGAGTATTATTTTTTGGGGATACTTATAACTTTACTCCACTCCATTCAGAAGACTATTAGTGTACTTTTTACTCCACTACATTTCTATCAATGCTCTAGTTACTCACTAGTTTTGCTTGAAGTCAGCTCATTAATTTCCTTCTCTTTTCTGAAATCTGATCCCTAAGACAGTAAAATGTGTTTGTGTACCTGTATATCATACGTCTCCACGGTTGAACGTGGAGTAAACACAGAGCACATTTCACTCAGTTCAGGCAGTTCAATTAGAGGTGAATGTTCTCCCTGTTACCCACTCTGCCCAAATTGACAAAGATTCACTGTCCAACCAGAGAAAGAGTGTGAGCTATAGAACATGTGTTTTCATTCCAGATGAACATTTCAAATTAAGTTGTTTGTTCTTGTAGTTGCTGTTTTTAGTCCATGGTATAGTTTAGAGATTTCAAGTAATGGTTTCTAAATAACATAATGTAAGTGAATTTACTCCTATGTATTCTTGACTGCCATCATGCTTTGTGAAAATACAAAATTTTGAGATATTTTAAGAAGTACTTTGAATACTTAAGTATTTTTAAAAGGAAGCACTCCAGTACTTTAACTCAAGTAATAATCTGACAGAGCAACTTTTACTTGTATTGGAGTAATATTTGACCTGGAGTATCTTTCCTTTGACTTAAGTATGAAGCTGTACTTTGTCCACCACTGGTAACCAGGCTTCATAAGAGCCCTTACCACTCTACATTTACCCTGCGCTGCTTCAATGACCAGACCTCTTATGTGCCAGTGTGTGTTCACACAGTGTGACAGGAGACAGGGTTTCATCACCTCCCACCTCTCTCTCTCTCTTCTCTCTCTCTCCATCTCTTTCTCTCGTCCTCTCTTCTCTTCTCTCTGCTCTCTCGTCATCTCTCTCTCTCTCTTCTCTCTTCTCTCGTCTCATCCCACCCCCCCCCCCCCCCCCCCCCCCCCCCCTCTCTCTCTCTCTCTCTCTCTCTCTCCTCAATATGAATGTAACAGTAAGTTGCATCCGCTCTGCAGTCCCGTTTAAAGTCCTCTCTTTGTCGGACTAATGAAACGACCTGAGCCTCGGGGATTCACGATTAAGCCGTTTTCTTGTGGAACCACATCAATACATCAAACCCACCACAAACCGGCTACCACGCCTCACAGATCGAGTTTGGACTCGATAATCAACTGCGTCTCAGGTAGGAAATGCCTCTATCTTACATCTGTAGAATCTATTCAGTTATACAGAACCAATGACATGAAGTTGTCGGGAAGGTGTGCACTAGTTTTGATAAATAAGGTAAAGAAATAAAGCTACAGTATAACTATAACTGAATGAAGGTTATTCAAAAGTTGCTGTGAGAACTTGTTAGTCAGTGCTGCACCTGCGCTCAGTACAGATGCATGAAAGCAGCGCATGAGCGAGCCTGCACTGACCTCTCTCTCCTCGGCAAAAAAAAAATGTTTAATTGTTTGTAGCCAAACTCCTGTCATCTTATGAACCAGTATGCAGTATCAAAATGTTTGGGATTCCTGCAGCAGGTGCTAAGACAATGAGATCCACTGAGGAGTCGCAGGGACACAGACATACCAGAGTTCTTGTGAAGTCATGTGTTGTAGTGTTATGCCAAAGACAACTCATAACTCATTAATAATCAGTGGTGACAAAGTACACAGCCTCATTACTTAAGTCAAAGTATAGATCCTCCTGGTCCAATATTACTCCAATACTCCAAGTTGCTCTGTCAAATTATTACTCGAGTTAAAGTACTGAAGTACTTGCTTTTAAAAACACTTAAGTATTCAAAGTACTTCTTAAAATATCTCAAAACTTTGTATTTTCACAATACATAAATGCAGTAAAGACTACATAGGAGTAGATTGAAATCTATAAAACTATACCATTGAATAAAAACAGCAACTTAGGTACTACACAGACAACTTAGTTTGAAATGTTGATCTGGAATGAAACAAATGTTATGTAGCTCAACACACTTTCTCAGGTTGGACAGTGAATGTTTGTATGTTTGGGCAGTGTGGGAAACAGGGAGAACATTCAACGATACGTATCATTCTTCATTTCAAAAACCTCTAACACGGCTGAAGATATGTCCGTGGGTGTTCAGGTGGAGAATTATAGCCATCATTACCACCTCTAAATGAACTGCCTGATCTGAGTGAAATTTGCTTTGTTTTCCTCCACATTTAACCGTGGAGACGCAGGATATACAGGTACGGCTAAACAACTGAGCCAAACAGAACTACACAAACACAGTTCACTATCTAAGGATCAGATGAGCAGAAAGAGGAGGAAATTCACGAGTTGACTTCAAATCAAAACTAGTGAATAACTAGAGCATTGTTAGAAATGTAGTGGAGTGAAAAAGTACAATAATAGTCTTCTGAATGGAGTGGAGTAAAATAATAAGTTCCTCAAAAAAAATAAAACTCAAGTAAAGTACAGATACTCCAAAAATGTACTTAAGTACAGTACTCAAGTACATTTACTCTGCTACTGTCCACCACTGTAATAAATAATGTCCATTCATTTTGTAACCTACTTTTGTGTGACAACCATTGATGTGGATAAATTTATGACTTCAAATCATCTTGTATCCTATCATATTATTCATGGTATGGTGCCGTATCGTACTGGATGCAAGTTCAAATTCAATGCAAAGTATTTTCCTCAATCAATCTTTTGAAATGTTAATTATTAAGTATCCATTGCATTTGACAAAAACAACAACCTTTTTCCTAAATTATAAAGCTACATTTTCTACATCAACATAATGCATATAACTGACAGTATGCTGACAGTATTGCTTGAGCTACAGAAGGTGCACAAATTGTTTAACATGCTGAATATCCACAAGCATATAGTCATATAGAGCCGGGCTCTAACCACTCAACATGGATTTGCTGCAACAAGAGAAGTGAACAGAAAAATATTTCAGACTCTCCATGTCCAGTTTTCTGTCTACTTGGTCTCAATGGCAAAAATGAGTATGTCCTCATGGTCAGGTCGTGGTCAGCTAAGGAAATCTCTGCATCCCTTTAACCATGCTGTTGACTTTGTATCCTAAGATGCAGTGATGTGCTATGAAAAGTTCTCAATCTCTGTGTCTTCAGTGGCAAGTGTTATGCAGAAGTGTCAAAAGTATTCACATTCATTACTCAAGTAGAAGTATAAACACTAGGGTTTAAAAATAATTCTGTAGAAGTTGAAGTGTCAACTCAAGCTTTTACTCAAGTAAAAGTGTAAAAGTACTGGTTTCAAAACTACTTACAGTATAAAAGTTAAAGTAATGTAAGGGGGAAGAAATGCTGTTAAGGACAAAAGCTTAGGCTGCGCCACAGGGGCCTATAGTGCACTACCCCACCTCCCCCCAAAAAAAACATTTTTCTAAAGGCCATAATGACTATAATGTTATATTAATATGTTAATGTATTATGTTTATACTTCTCATCCAAACACAATCAAATTCACTCTACCCGGATGGCGCAATTTATTGGGGTAGGTTTTTGTTTTTTCATGTTTTTTTGAACGATGACAAGCCGGAATGAAAACAAGCCAAAATGAAATAAGAGTAACAAGGCTATTTTTAAAATGTAAGGAGTAGAAAGAAAAGATAATTGTGTGAAAATGTAAGGAGTAGAAGTAAAAAGTCGGCTGAAAAATATTTACTCCAGTAAAGTATAGAAACCCAAAATTTCTACTAAAGTAAGGTAAAGAAGTATTTGTACTTTGTTACTTGACACCTCTGCTGTTATGTATTGTTCTCTTGGAGGAAGAACAATCATGGAGACGTGAAGCACTGCTGCAGCCTCGGCTCTCTGCCAATCAACTACTCGATACTCAAATAATCGTTAACAGCTCTTTCTCTATCGTATCATATCACATCTCAGCATATCATATCAAATCTTATTGCTTCGTGTCGTGCTGTATGGTATTGTTTCCTGTCGTATCATATTATATTCCTTCGTGTTGTGTCGTATCATTTTGTATTGTACTGTTTCGTGGCTTGTGGTATCATATTGTATTGTTGCGTGTCGTCTCATATTGTATTGTTTCGCGTTGTGTCGTATCACTTCGTATCGTGTTGAATCCATAGACTGTATAAAATACCGATGTAGTATCCGTGACGTCACCTATCTGTTTTCTGAGGCGCTGTCTTGAGGCCAATCGGCAGCGGCAGCCATATTGCTGCTGTCGAGCCAGTGTGACGCAAAGAGGCGGGCTTTGAGCCTCCTAGCCAACAGCTACAGTGTTCCCGCAGACAGCTGCGCCTCTCATTGGAAGACTCATAATCTCAATATCTTTGAAATTGCCACGTTAGAAAAAAATTCACCCCTTGTACAGTGTGTGCTGATCGAGAAATAAGCTATCCAGACTACACTCGTCTTCTGTACCAGGCTGTAAACATGTTTATTTCTGCTGTAAAGATCGTCTTTTTTAAATTGGTGTGTATGTGGTTTCCGGTACTTCCGGAGCCAGCCTCAAGCGGATCCTCGATGAACTGCAGTTATTAACACTTCTGCATTGGACTCATATTTTTAGACCGGAGGTTGCCACTTGGTTGTACCTCATCCTGTTGAACCATTTTGCATCATATGGTATTGTTTCATACAGCATTGTATCATTTCGTAGAGTAATGTAGCATAGTATAGGCAAGCATAGTGTATCGTAGGAGTTATCGTCTAATTCCTACCCCTGCACAGACTACAAACTGTATGTGTGCGTGAGTGTGAAGATATTTAATTTACTTACTATATATTTATTCAGCTGCTTTTAATTTCTGTGTCAATGTTTACTCCATCTCCAAGATTTTAATCCACATTAACCTACTTCAGAACAAATCCATGACGTTTAAATGGTCAGTAAGTGTTTCTTACTTTCTGCTTTGGATGAACAAGTATCCATTTCTGTAATACTTTATTTTTAGCCGACTATACTAAACTTTAAAACCTCACTCGACAAATTGGCTCATAATTACTCCTCGATGTTAAGTGTTCATATCCTTTCTGCATTAAGTGGTTCTGTGATGTCTGAAATCAGTTGTAAGCCACTCATTTGATTTAGATGGCAAATCTTCAATGGCTGACTTTGTAATATTAGCTAATATCAGCTGTTGTTCTCATTTTTATTGCATCATAAAGTTATGAAAACTGGGATCTTAGACTCCATAATGCTCATGAAGAAGACATAAGTGAGCTCCATCCGGTACAGTGACAAAATGTTATTTTTTATTGTATGATTTTAGTGAAGTTAGTGAATTATGGAGCTCATGCACACACTCATGTATCTGTCAGCCAGAAGAAGTTAATCTCTGCTCCCTCTTCTCCGTCTTTGGTCCCTCTCTGAGCACACATATCAGATTCCTGTAAGCTTCAGCTCATCTGCTGCACAAAGGAGTCTCTATGATGGTTTGTACACCTGAACCAATCATATCTGCCCATCAGCTCACCTGGCCAGCCAATCCCAGTCCAGTATACACCGCAGTGAGCCCCTATAGATCACTGAGCCTGAACATTGAAAGGTCAAACTTTCTTTCTTTGTCACAGCAACAAATAGACATTTTGGATTGAACTTGAATCTTTGTCTGTAGTCTACGGCTCATCAGCTGTTTAGTTCAAGTTGATTTGAGTGACATAATGATAGACATGTTGTCTACCTGATGTATATTCTGAATGTGTGGATCTATGCAGACTGTATCTGTGGTTGTCTGAGACTGAAATAAATCTGGGTCAAAAAAAACAAACAAAGCGGAAATCACTGACATGCGTCTCATGGTGACTCCACAGACCCTTCAAGTAGGGATCAAAATGTGTATGAAAGCTAGTTTCAATTGTACACTTCGATGAAAGACACTGATGTAAGCTACAAAAATTAGTTTACTAAATATTGACTTCTGTTTCCACCAAGAAATAATAAAAATGGATTCTCATTCAAATGTCTTGTTTCAAAAGAAATCAGAAATGGGAAAACACAAAGAACTTGTCAGGATGTGTTTAATACGTGACAATGAATTCGAAAATAGAATGAAAAATAGGAACTAAAATGAGAAGTTAACAAACTTAGAACAAAATAGCTTGATCAGTAAAAGAATATTGTACAAAAAAAACCATTTCATGTGGTTGGTGTGTGAAAAAAAAACACAAGAAGTTAGTACAAAAATGTGAAAGGTGTTGCCAATGGAACATACCTAAAATTAAAAAGTTCTTTATTTATTCTAAAGAAAGTCACTTTAAAACCTAGGAAACAGATGTATACAACATCCAACCACATGAATACATTTGAGAAAACATTAAAAACAATGAATTAAGATCTTTGGAATAAGAAATGAAGTAGAGTATTAATGACTGAAGCATGTGATTGTGTTGTACAAGAAGGATTGAGGAACAGCTGCTGTGTTTTATTTTGTTTCTCTGCAGGGAGAAACAAAAAAGAGAAAAGTAAAATCAGCTACATGTTTCAAATCTGTGTTCATATGTCTGTAAAAACTCAGCTGTCTGGTTCACGTGTTCATAAGTATATTTGTAATTCTGTCACTTGTCTCTAAAGGGTTAATGTGAGAGTTTGTTGGTGCTGTTCCAGGAAAGGTTCGTATGATCCTATGGACTTGAACTCATGCCCCAAAATACAATTACTTTGTGGGATCCATGCGTTACAGCAAAAAACAAACAAACAACAACCCTGAACTTTCTTGTTTTTCTTTATACTTCAAACCGGTTTCCAGCCAAAAACGAGTCACTGTTTCCTTAAACTTTTCAGCACAGACACACATTTGAATCACCTGTCACCCGATGTGTCTGTGCTTTTTCAGACTAGAATAAATCACACTTGAAAAATTGGCATATAGATAGGACAAAAGAAGTTTGTCCTTGCCCCTGGTGAGATCAGATTGAGTCCTGTCTGTAAAATGGGATTGGATCTTATCCTGTCTTGATGTGGAGTCTTTGTTAATGATATAACATAGAGTCGGTCTCTGTTTGTGAAGTGTCTTGAGATAACATTTATTGTGATTTGGCGCTATATAAATAAAGAACGATTTATTGATCCATGGTAACATCAGTTTTGGAAAGACATTTGGAAATGCATGACTAAAATAATCATAAGCTACTTTCTGTTAATAGAATAATGTATCAATTTAAAAGACCAACTTACATCCGTCTGAGGACTGATATCTTACCTGCTAACAAAAACATAAGCTATTAACAGTTGTTCTAAAAATGGTTGTGATGAAAAGTTCACTTTTCTTGATTTTGACGGTTGTCTGCTGTGAAATCTTACGTGTCTTGTCTTGTTTTCGTGTGTCCGATCCAAGGAAAAATCTGTTGCTGCAATAGCTATTACACTACAAAAATAAATCAGTACATTTATAGACTAATGATTTGTTTTAAATATGCAAACTGCAAAAAATGCAACCAAATTCTCATTTCCATGTTTAAAAATGCTAAATTTTCCAGAAGTATTTTAGCATCAGCTTCTGTGCAAATGGCACAGCTGAGATTTAGAATCACAGACGTTTTTGTTTTTTACTTTAATAATTTGCAGTTGGAGTTTCATCAGAAAAGATGAATTGTTCAACATCTTTTAAATGAGAAGTTACTGTGCAGGCTCCATGACTGAGGAACGACCTGCCTGAGGATCTCAGGCAAGCTGCATCAGTATCTTCTTTTAAATCACAGCTGAAAACATATTCTTATCGAAAGGCCTTCTTGTAATATTGTTACATTTATTTTTAATCAATTTTAATTCACTCATCGTTTCATTTGTTTTACTGATTTTAATTGTTTGATTGTATTAATTGTTTTTAGTAGTTTCTTTTACTCTTTTTTAGCTGTTCCTCTTAAATTGTCTTGCCAGCCCATATATACCCCCATGCGTTGTTCTCTTTATTGTGGGTTTTTACGGTGTTAAGCACTTTGTAACGTCTGTTTTGATAAGTGCTTTATAAATAAAAGTTATTATTATTATTATTATTATTATTATTATTATTATTATTATTATTATTATTATTATAGATTTCGAGAACTGATTTTGCCAATAGCAATTATTTGAAAATTGAGAATTTCTTGATTTAATTTTTATTTCCAAGTTGGAATTTTTAAAATTCTGCACAAATATTTCTCTCTTTGTTGGTTCATATAAGCACTGATAGGGTTTAAAGTTAAAAGAAAAACACAGGGTTGGATGTTCACCTTCCTGTTTGGTTCTGGCAAAAGAAACGTAAGAATTTCCCAACATGGAATCAGTCTATTTTAATATTTAGGACCATATAAATCATACGCTCACACCATAGGAGACGTTCAAGTTTAGTTTGTTTGTTTATGTTTGTGGTGGTACTTCCTTTTCAGAGTTGCTGCTAAAGTGCCTAGGAAAAAATGAAGACCATTTTTGTCACTGTAGAATTAACATCAGTCAACATCACAACAAGATTTACATGAAAAACAAAATACACAAAAAAGAATCATAAAAAGTCTGTCACTTTTCTCCAGACAGCGTAGGTCTGATAAAATCTTCAGCCGTGTCTCAGTCAAAGTGTCGTCAAAAATTGAGACCTCTCATGAGTAAGATTAAGACTTCAAAAATCTAATTTAAGACCTTTTCAGGATTATCGGGAACCCTGCTTCAGTCAGAACTACTGTGGTCAACAACCCTGAGTGTAAATACTGAACTGGAAACATTTGGTTTGACATTTGCAAAGTGGAAATATAACAGTTAAGAAACTGCTATCCTCTTGTTATATAGCAGACTAACTGAAGACGTCATCAGAGAAGTGAAGTAACCACTAGTAACTCCTTAATTGAGAAGTATTAACGTAATAAAGGTAGAGCATTAAACAGTTGAAATAATGAGCGAGGATAGTGCATTTGTGGTTCTGTTTTGTTTTTATTCTACTGCTGCAAAAAGCAGGACAATTCAAAGTTCAGCTGGAGGACCCACATGCACAAATGCACCCAATCTACCCTGAAAAACCCAATCAGCTCTCCTGACCACATTACTACAAAGAAAAGTAGCAACAGAGAGGACTAAAAGAGAGCACAGGAAGAGAGCTACTACTCACATCTGGTCTGAAAAGGAGGAAGCAGGGACAAGCTTTCTCGGTAATGAACTCCAAAACAAGAAAAGAGAGAAGAGGAAACATGCATGTGGTTACTGAAGGGGTCTGTGCGTGCGCATGTAATGTGTGTATGTTGGTCTTCTCAACGTGCACTTGTGCATGTGCATGGGCAAGCACTATAGTGGTTTCATCTGCTGCCGTGACTAAAGATGAGACTAATAGGTTTAAGTGTTGGTGTGATATTTCTGTCGCTTGCTGCATGTGAAAAGTAACAGTAGAAAGTGTGGTTTGTTTTTATGACTCTCAAGAGTTAAACTTTCTAAAACAAATTGCTGTCATGGAGGAAAAGTCCCTAAAAGGAGCTGACACGCTGACAGTGTGTAGAGATGTCTGTTTGTGTTTGTCTGAAGCTCAGTTTGACACATGCTCACTGCAGGTGACAATGAAATGCAAAAGTGTATTTGTAGACTCTGTGTGTGCGTGTGTGTGTGTGTGTGTGCGTGTGCGTGTGCGTGTGTGTGCGTGCGTGCGTGTGTGTGTGTGTGTGTGTGTGTGTGTGTGTGTGTGTGTGAGTTTACATGAGGAATGGCATCAGATAGCACTGATTTGACTAACTGTAGGCTGCAAGTCACAAAGCAGGATTGTAGGAAAACCTACACCAACATGACAGCATGCAAATCTGAGATGCATGTATGTGTGCGTCTGGTGTGTGTGAAAGAGAGAGAGAGAGAGAGAGAGAGAGAGAGAGAGAGAGAGAGGTGGAGAAAAAAGGAGGGAGGGATCATGTAGGTGGGAGAGGAAAATAAAGATAGAATATAAGTGCGTGTGTTTGTGTGTGTGTGTAGAAAAGTCAAAGAAAAAAAAGAGGAAGGTAAATGGAAAGACGTCAGTCGGTTAAAGTATATCAGATTGTGTGTGCGTGTGTTCTGTTAACTAAATGATGGCCTCACATGCTTATGCTATAATAATACAGAGGCCTACCAGTTTTAACCAAGAAGTATCACAATATTGGCTTAAGGGGAGTTCGACGCTTGTAATCAGACATCACTGTATTTTGTTGACTTCACGGTGCAGCATTTAGTAAACTAACGACCAAACGATTAAACGTCATAACCTTTGCTAATCTGCCCCAGGATTACAAGTCAGTTCAATGAATTATTAATGTATTTGTCATGTTAGGCCCAGAATGCTGGTCTCAAATGTGTCTAAACTGTGGCTCCACTGGTGTCCGCTATCAGCTGTAGCTGTAGCTCTTGTTTATGGGTACTGCCACAATCGTATAAAGCTCTACTACCCTGATGTAAGCAAGCACAGATGACGGATGGCTTCTTGTATAGCACGGCGTGGTTTGGTCTATTTTAAGATAAAGAGGAATGAGGGACTGTGTTCTGAAGAGCTGTATTGAGGCCAATCGGCAGCGGCAGCCATATGGCTGCTGTCGAGCCAGTGTGACGTAAAGAGGCGGGCTTTGAGCCTCTTAGCCAACAGTTGCAGTGTTCCTGCAGTCAGCTGTGCCTCTCATTGGAAGACTCGTAATCTTAATATCTTCGAAATTGCCAGGTTAGAAAAAAAATCCCCCCCCCTACAGTGTGTGCCGATCGAGAAATGTCTTACACACTTGTCTTTTGTACCAGGCTGTAAACATGTTTATTTCTGCTGTAAAGATCGTCTTTTTCCCATTCATGTGAATTGCAGTTTTTAGCACTTCCGCATTGGACTCATGAACCAGCACAGATATGTGAACATTAACCTGAAAGGAGGCTGGTGATGCTAGCTCTACTAATGTTGGCTCCAATCGCAAACAAATTTGACATTGTTTACACACAGATTCTGTAATCTCGTGGTTATCCATGTTATTTAAATTGAGTGTTTTCTTACATTTAAACCAGTTGGCCAGTCAAAATATACATTTCTGTTCAAACGACAACAAACTTAGCCTCTCCGCGACATCCCTCCTTCTTTTCTGTGAGTATTGGCTATTTAAAGCACTTGCATATTCAGATGACATTCAGTGTACAGAAGTGTACAGATTTTCAGACATTTAAAAAAAATAGTCAATTGAATGAGGTGACAGTATTTGTTGTTGTAGTCTGTAGGCTTGTAGAGTAATCGTATTATGCTATTCAAAGATACAACTACACATGTTATGTTCAACTGTTGTCTACTGACTTTATCTACGGTGTGTGACCTCTCTTCACACTTTAACATTAGCATGGTCTATGTATGTGTCAGTTTGTGCTGTGTGGTCTGGTGTTTTCTGTGCTTTTGGTACTGTTTTGGCAGTGTCTACACTTACAATATTGGCTTCGAGCTACTAAAGGTTTTTTAATTATTGGACTTGGAGTCTGTCGCTTCTCAGTCTTATGATTTGACCTTGGGCATTTTCCGTTCTTTCTGCTTTCCTTCAACTTTCTGTTTCATTTCTGCTCATTCACACCTTTTGACATCATATCCTTTTAAAGGTGCTGCTGTAGTATTTACCTAAACTGCTAAGGAACAACTGACAGGGACTCCATTTTCTTGTGGTGGAAATCACATTCATGAACATTTCTGTGGTTTGATAACACGTCATAATTCTTACTAAGACTTTTCTTAGTAACTTTCTAAAGAAATGTATCTTGAGATCTTAAACAAATAAGGTCATTTGTCTGTACCTTTACAAACAGTTATGTTGAATGTAACCTCTTGAACACTGAAGCGTTTCCCACCATCATCAAGAACTTACTTTAATAGACGTATGTACCTGTCAGGTGACAATGTACCCCCTTTTAATAATGCAAAGTCACATGTATCCCATAATAGTATTGTATAACCCTGAGGAATCCGCTGCTTTTCAGGGTGTCAGAGATGGAGAACGATGTGGAGGTGATGTGGGAGAAGGTGGAGTGCAAACGTTACGAGCTGTGTCGCAACATCACCCCTTCGAAACTTACCCCGTACCTTCGCCAGTGCAAAGTCTTGGACGTACAGGACGAGGATGAAATCCTAACATCCATGGTGCTCGTCTCCAAAGCAAACCGCACAAGTAAGTAGAGGGATGTGTGCGCTTGTTTCTTTGTTGTACCTAATTCATTACCCGGTCCTTTACATATCCAACATGTTGAACTGTTGCAATTACTGTAAAATCTTTGAAAGAAAAAAACCTGATTCATAGTTTCTCTTTATCCTGTCAGAAACTGCCTGAGTATGGTCTGAGTCATCATACTTGAGTCAAAGTCGAGTCATTAGTCCTGAATATCAGGTCCTGGACTCGAGAACTACCCTACTGGCAGGGAGGCCAGAATCTGTGTTGTATTATTTCCCTTTCTTGAGCTTCAGCTGCATTCTAAGACCATCTGAGAGTGATCGAGGGA